>NC_046980.1:4278244-4463897 GCF_009769545.1 Cyclopterus lumpus | reverse complement strand
TTGTGAAGGGGAACTTCCTGTCCTTGACCGGAAGAGTGAGCTTTGACCCCGCTAGTTTTACTAATTGGCTTAGCGAACAGAATTGCTGCATCCTTTGAACTGACCAATGGAACTAACCTTTAGGTGTGAATTCATTTGCATGACCATACTAACGACCGAGCATTTGTTCTGGGGAGACATGGTTCTACTGGTCTGGAGACTCGAGACAGCCCCGGTCTGTGGCTCCCTGGGAGCTGCACTCCGTCTGTGGAGAGTTCCTCCTTTCTGGCCCCACGATCGTGAACGCTACATGAGTATTATCTTTGCCATTAAATATTGTTAAACTTTAACTCGAATCCTGAATTTCCTGCGGCCACGGGACCCGTAGCTTTGAACACGAATCTTACAATACACACACACACATCACCAGATGTTTAAGAATATGTTTTTAAAGTATTTTTTCCAAGTAGTTAATTGAAACATCACATTTTGTGAGCCAGCTGTCACTCAAAACCATCGCAAAGGAACAAAGGAAGGCAAAACCTGTACCTTTAGCTTTAGACCCGCCTCTGTTATTAAGCACAGTTATCCCAAAAGAATATATTTTTTTAGAACAGTATGATCATCACCAGGTTCACCAATGAGAACATGTTTTTTATGCTCTGTGTGGAACATCTGCTCTGTATATCATTGTATCCCGTTTGCTCTTCCGCCGATATCCTATCATCAGTGCCACTTCAGTTCAGTCACAAGGAGCACAAAGAATACAATTTGGATCGATATTAAAGGACGAGTGTGTCGCTGGAGCGGCAGACGGAGAGAAAAGAGAGAGTGAATAGATCAGGGGGTTTACCGGCAGTCAGATCTGACAAACAAACAAACAAACCGCACACTCCTTTTAATCTTACGGCTTGACAGAACTTTCCTAACCCGAATGACAAATGGGCAATAATTTATGGATCCGAAGATCCAGGCGAGTCCAAAACGGATGATGAATTCAAAAGAGAAAAATAAATGAATTGGAAATACAGAACGGCTGAGTGGTTATAGAGAAAAGCCTGTGAGCTCTGTAGGCATGTAGTTAAACCTGTGCTTCATAATTTGATTAGTCAAGAATGAATACAGTCTCAATGATGTTATCTATAATGGCACAATGCGGTGTCGGATCCTTGTCTGACTTTGAAATATAATCGTGCCACCCTCAGGAACCCGATCTGTTGTCCAGAGTACTTTGACAAGTTGCATGTGTTTTATTTTATTTTTTAAAGCTGTCAATCATCTCGCCAAGCTTGTGTCACTCTTCATATGCTGACAGGTTTTGATTATGGCTGACAGGGTCAGAGCGGAGACGCATCAGACTGAACTCGTCTCTGGGTTATCTTTCTATTTGTAGCGAATATTTCTCCTCAATATATCGGAATTGTATCCCAATAGCTCTTAGAGCTTTAAATTATTTGATGGATTGAATGGATTCTTTTTGTGTTCAAGCAACCAGGTAACATGTTTAACACTTAGAACACCAGTTAAAACAAAGACTAATGTTGTGAAACGGTTGTGGCTAATCTTGTAACACATTATAAAT
This sequence comes from Cyclopterus lumpus, assembly GCF_009769545.1. Lineage (NCBI taxonomy): Eukaryota > Metazoa > Chordata > Actinopteri > Perciformes > Cyclopteridae > Cyclopterus > Cyclopterus lumpus. Next base: position 4,462,336 of record NC_046980.1, on the reverse strand, counting down.
GTTGTGAAACGGTCGTGGCTAACGTCTTAACACATGATAAATGTTGTCGTGGTTAACCGTGTAACGCAGGTTCAGGCAACAAAACCACAGATTAGTAAACTCCTGGTTATGATAAAAAATAAGTATGCTAGTAACATACCGTTAGCTACATACGTGACCTCGCGTGACAGAACGTAACCGAAGTTGCAGTTGTGAGACCGCCACTGCTGACGGCAATCACCACGACTGAGATTTCCCTTCTCCAAACCCCGGTCTCCCAGCTCCTCAAAGCCAATGCATCATCTCCCCAGCTGCCACCCTCATATGTGGACGATCCCCTTAGCACCCATTTCGTCCAGTTTAATATATCCAGCCGTTCTATAGACCCCCGTCTCCCGGCTCAAATCGCCTGTCCCTGCTCCCTAGCCTCCGATACCTCCCAGCCCCTTCTGCCTTCTCCGTCCCCCCACCGGCGGTCCTGAACATCAAACAGTCCGCTGTGGAGATGGATGTGGACATCGAAACAACTGGATGGCCTGTTTACTCCTGTGCGAGTACAAAGTTGCGGCACAAGCGCGTGGCGCATAATTGTATTCAGCAGCTCACCTCCGAGTCCGTCAGATTGATTTACAACATTGGCAGCCATGTGCCAATGAATTTGTAACACAGCCGGGAGCAGAGTGGAGCTGGGGCGGTGGGGGGGAGTTATTGCTGGTCCATAATTAGTCCTACTGGTGCCCTTCAGGTGTGTATGTGTGAGAGAGTGGTGAAGACATAGAGATAGCTGGAGGAAGAAACAACCAATAGTGGAGACAGAAAAGGGGACATAGTTCCCAATAAACAGCCAATAGTGGAGACAGAAAAGGGGACATAGTTCCCAGTAAACAGCCAATAGTGGAGACGAAAAGAGGACATGGTTCCCAATAAACAGCCAATAGTGGAGACAGAAAAGGGGACATAGTTCCCAGTAAAACAGCCAATAGTGGAGACAGAAAAGGGGACATAGTTCCCAATAAACAGCCAATAGTGGAGACAGAAAAGGGGACATAGTTCCCAATAAACAGCCAATAGTGGAGACAGAAAAGGGGACATAGTTCCCAATAAACAGCCAATAGTGGAGACAGAAAAGGGGACATGGTTCCCAATAAACAGCCAATAATGGAGACAGAAAAGGGGACATGGTTCCCAGTAAAACAGCCAATAGTGGAGACAGAAAAGGGGACATGGTTCCCAGTAAACAGCCAATAGTGGAGACAGAAAAGGGGACATGGTTCCCAGTAAACAGCCAATAGTGGAGACAGAAAAGGGGACATGGTTCCCAATAAACAGCCAATAGTGGAGACAGAAAAGGGGACATAGTTCCCAAATAACAGCCAATAGTGGAGACAGAAAAGGGGGACATGGTTCCCAGTAAACAGCCAATAGTGGAGACAGAAAACGGGGACATAGTTCCCAATAAACCGCCAATAGTGGAGACAGAAAGGGGACATGGTTCCCAATAAACAGCCAATAGTGGAGACAGAAAAGGGGACATAGTTCCCAATAACAGCCAATAGTGGAGGACAGAAAAGGGGACATGGTTCCCACTAAACAGCCAATAGTGGAGACAGAAAAGGGGACATGGTTCCCAATAAACAGCCAATAGTGGAGACAGAAAAGGGGACATGGTTCCCAATAAACAGCCAATAGTGGAGACAGAAAAGGGGACATGGTTCCCAATAAACAGCCAATAGTGGAGACAGAAAAGGGGACATAGTTCCCAATAAACAGCCAATAGTGGAGACAGAAAAGGGGACATAGTTCCCAATAAACAGACAATAGTGGAGACAGAAAAGGGGACATGGTTCCCAGTAAACAGCCAATAGTGGAGACAGAAAAGGGGACATAGATCCCAATAAACAGCCAATAGTGGAGACAGAAAAGGGGACATGGTTCCCAGTAAACAGTTAACCACTTTAGCCGACCGCAAGAAAGACAGAAAGGAACGCAGGAAGAGAGGCCGATTTCTTTTCATTCCGTCTGAAAAGCTCATCAATAAAAACATCAGCGCATTCCCCATCAATCCAGATCGAGCCCCCCCCCCTGTTTGAGACACAGCCTCGCTTCCACCGGCCGTCTTTCTTTATTTATCTGACCGCAGAGAGAAGTCTGTGGAGCTTTTCCATTATGACAGGAGGAGGCGATGGCTGCTGAAAGCAATCCGGCGGCAGCCCAGGAATTTTCAGATCGATACCCAGAGGGACGCCGGACTCAGCGGGATTACCAGCAGTCAGTTATGACAACTAACAGTGCACTGTTTTTAATCTCCCAGTCAGACAGAACTTTCTTAACCTGAAGTGATGAAGAAGATCAATGTAATATAGCACATCTAGTGTGCTGAGCTTTCTTTAAAACAACCACAAAAGCATCCGTGCTTTTTTTTCCCCTCTTCTTAATATAAGCAATAGGCGCCCCTCCGGAGCCTTATCCTGTTGTCCGGAGTAGTATGACAAGTTGCTCGTGGATGTTTGTTGTTGTTGTGGGGTGTTTGTTTTTTTTCTCCACCTGCCAGCTGTCAATCATCTCCACCCCTGGCTTTTTTTCTGTCACTCTCTCCGTGAGCGGACAGGATTTGAGCGCGACCGGCAGGGGTCGTCAGGATCTGTCATGTGGTGTTGAGACATAATGGTGACGCAAAGACAACTATTGATACCCCCGAACCACGCTTTGCATTTGTTCTTTTTCTTATTCTCCTCCTCCCCACCATCTCCTACCTACAAAGACAGCAGCATGTTCCCTCATTCATCATCAAACCATTATACGGATGGAACCACTTGCCAATAAGCTATTTGAAATAGCATTGTATTAAAAAAATATATATATATATATTCACGGTATCATTTTCTAGGCGTGCGTCGCTGGCTTTGGATCAGTTTTCCTTTAAAGCTGACGGATTGACGCCCAAGCGGCCGACTGAATCCTCTCTCATAATATTAAATATCATGATATAAGTGTACAGCGTCCCACAATATAAGCCGTTTTATTATGGATTCACGGTTATGGATAATCAGCTGGGGCAGGAATGTCTGCTTTTGATAAGCTGGCTACAATACCTGACAAATCAAGGTACTTCCTCACATAAATGGGAAGGGGAGGGGGGGGGGGGGGGGGGGGGGAGGGGGGGGGGGGGGGGGGGGGGGGGGGGGGGGGGGGGGGTGGGGGGGAGAGATGGAATATTCTCATAATGCAGTCAGGCTCATGATTTGGGACACTGCCCGCAATGGACTCTGCGTAGATGAATCAAAACAGGATGGTAAAGAGAGAAGGGGGGGGGGTGGGGGGCGGGGGAGAACACATTTCTGCTTATTTCCTACTTAAATCAAGACTAGGCACGAGGCGCTGCAGAATAATCACCACAATAATCACCCCCACCCCCAAAAAAACACACAAAAAAAAAACAATTCCAGATCCAGCTCATTAAGACGAATGAGCTGGCGATGAAGTGGCTCCGAGCCGCACGCCTGTACAAGCCCCGTCAACCCGTCGTGACGCATGGACCGATAAATGGCTCCACGAGTCTGTGAGTGTCATCACTTCTTAAGATGGTCCATCGTCTCCAGAGAGAGAGAGAGAGAGAGAGAGAGACATCAATCTGAACACCGCACATCAAACCCCTGATACGTCTCACCCTTTTTTGAGTCTCTCTCTTCTCGCGTACACATGCATTAGTGTACTCTTGCAAGTTTTTGTTTCGACAAGAACCCCCCCCCCCCCCCCCCCCCCCCCCCCCCCCCGATCCCCCTATAATTGGCTATGGATATGGACCCCGCTCTCTCTCCTCTACTTCGGGCTTTTTGCCGGAAGACGCAGGAAGCTTTTGATGGATGGTGTTCATTTTCTTAAGCTGCGTCCTCGGACACTTTTTAGCTGCATACGAGCCACACTTCTTTTGGGCTACATGTTTTTTAATTTAACATCCGGGCGTGTCAAAAGTCTTGGCTTGAAGATGGATGATGGAACTTCTCTACAATCGGCTGGCAGGTCGGAAGACGGGGGAGAAAAGCGGTGGGGAGGAGGAGAGGAGGAGGAGGGCGGGGGGGGTTGCAGGACAGAGAGTGTATGAAAAGCAGCCTTTATATGGAAGAAGAGGGAAGTGAAGACACCGTGCAGACCGCCTGACAAAGAGCGGCCGAGACGAGAGGAGAGGAAGGGACAAAGAGAAAGAAAGAGGACAGGAAAGGCCAAGAGCACGAGGGAGAGCAGGGAACAATTGAAACGGAGAGACAAAAGCAAAAAGGGGGGGGGGGGGGGGGGGGGTGGGGCAGAACAATGGGAGCGTATAAGTGGAAACAAAGAGAGAGAGAGAGAGAGAGGAAGAGTCGCTATCGGTGTCTCACAGTCGATGTCAGTTTGTAACGGAGGCCCCTTTTTTTTTACGGCAAAGTTCCCGTCGAAAAATGCGTCGTTCTAAACGAGTGGAAGAAGTTTTGATCTCCGTCGGGGGGGAAAAGTATCCGTGAGCAGGTCATTTATTACCATTTCAGGTTTATGAATTCCTCTGGCTGATCAACACTGTAGCGGTCCGTGACACTGGTGGGTAGATACAAGGCGTGGTGGAGGGGTCTTCGGGTTTTCCCTTTGCATCAACAACAACAACAAACAACAACAACAACGACATCAATCGCAGAATTCATTTGATACCGACCGATTCCGCCGCGTTTCCTCACCTGTGGCTCCTTCTCCATATGAAATATGAATCGCACAATGTCATCTGCTGCGCGTCATCTTTGTGACGACTTTTTTTTTAACCTAATAAAGGAACCCCCCCCCCCCACACACACACACACACACACACACACACACACACACACTTTACGGGCAGCGATTATCTGTGCCAGTGATGTCGGTAAAACAATCTCTCCAACGACACTGGTTCTGGTGGTTGCAGTGTGTGTGTGTGTGTGTGTGTGTGTGTGTGGGGGGGGGGGGGGGGGGGTTGATTGATGAGGTCATGATTAAATGAGATTAGTTAATGACTTGACAGGCGACCCCAGGCTCATTTACTGACCAATGGCTTCCCCCTCCATGCTCATCATCTGGCAACATGAGAACAACAGGGTCAGTGTTCCTCATACGGGGGGTCTAATTACATGAAAAAATACAAAAATAAAAAGAAACAACCGCGAGTGTGTTTTCTTCCCACCGGTACGTTTTGATGATGGAGTTTTATCTCACTGCAACCCTCCAAGTTCTACTTTCCGTGTTTCTCCCACCGTCCACGTTTCAATAACTCCATCCTGCTCAACCTTCAGCAACAAAATCCAAAAAACCAGAAAGCACTCAAAGAAGATAAACAGCGCCTCGGCCATCCATTTGGCCCTGGAACACAGCGCCTCCGGGTTATTTTAATACGGCAACCAGCTTGAGTGAATCGGGATCCCCGAGCTCTTCCATTTTTCTATCCATCGCAACGAGGTGAGAGTGAAATTGACGGACAGCGAAGGAGAGAGCTTCTGCAATGTGCATTGCTCTTTACTTGTGAAAAACACTTATTTGGCCCCTTCTAAATTGCTGCAGGATGTTTAGAGGTCGGGAGATGTTGTTCTTACCATTAAACTCATTTTTTCTATCTTTTATGTTAAAGTGCCAAGTTGGTTTCTTACCACAAAAAAAAAGTGAACTTTCTTTTTTTTTATGAACATATCTTTCCGTTAGCTAGTTCTTTTTGCTGCTCACTTTTCCTCCCTAAAGTATTAGTGGTACTAACAGCTGATACAAAGCTCTGCTAATTTGAAGATGGTCCTATACATTTCTTCACAATAAAAGTCCCCGGTTAAAAACGTATTATTTAAAAGCTTTTGTTTTGAAGAAACACAATCTAGCTAAAGTTAGCCACACGGCTCCTGAAGTCAAACAGTAGCAGATAACTTTTCTAGCCTCCTAAATGTAAGGCTGGTTGCCCGTGAAGAAATTATTATTATTATTCCTCATATCTTTTCAACATTCTGGGATGCCTTTGGTCATGAATCCTTCTCTGTTCCGAGTGACGGCTTCACAACAGACATCAGAAAAGGTTTGTTCATCTGCTTTGCTCAATAAATCCAGTGTTTTTTTTGTTTTTTATCTGAATCCATGTTTTCTTTGTGATTGAAATGATGTGTGTGTGTGTGTGTGTGTGTGTGTGTGTTTATATTGGAGTGTGCATTTCCATGTGTAGGTTTGTGTATGCGTTCCTCTCTTTGGGTGATTGCACCCAAACTGAGTGTGTGTTGATGACTGCGCATGTTTGCCCACTTTTATGCAGTCACATAAATGTGCAAGTGTACCTGATACGTAAGTATGTGTGTGTGTGTGTGTGTGTGTGTGTGTGTTGTCCAGATGCCTGTGGTTTATGGATATTCATTACAGAACCATTACAGCAGAGGTTACACAGGACGGCAGAGAGGTTTTATCTGCTAATGCATAAAACACAATTTCACTCTCTCACACACACACACACACACACACACACACAAACACACACACGTGTCCGTGTGACATCTCAGGAATGAAAGCGTCCATCATCCTGCGTGGCAGGTTGAACGTATAGCGGCGGCGGCGGCGTCGTCGTGAGATGATGAGAAACAAATCACACAAACACGTTCCCATCCGCCACTTCTTCCCGGACAATTGAATCTCTGGAAGCCGCCGCGGCCTCAGAGGCGAGCCACGAGTAGAGGAGGCTCACTTTGTAATTGAGCTTTATTAAAAAAAGGGGAGCGTGTCAGCCGTCGCAAAACTTTCAGCCGGGCCGGGTTTTTTTTCACCCTCAACGCCGGATCAATCCCCATATTCCTCACCTGATCAATAGCATTGATCGGCGTGGCTTTACTGCATCGTGTGCCGGCCCGCGGCGTCAGTTTTTGTAAAAAAAATTTCTATTTACTACCGACTCCAACGCAGGAGAACAAAGGTCCGCTTCGTACGTCCCGCTTCGATGGCGGTCATTGGAAAACATGGGACGCACAGACATAACAAAATGGCGAGATACCACGCCACGAATTGTGGAAATTCAATTGAATTGAATTCAATTTATTTTATATAACCCCGATATCACAATATTTGCCTCAGAGGGCTTTACAATCTGTACACATACGACATCCCTGACCTTTGAGCCTCACGTCGGATCAGGGAAAAACTCCCAAAATTGGGTAAATAAGTGAAAATTGGCATTATTATTTACAAGATGACGCTCCTCGGAGAGCAGTAACAGTTTGTAACACTTCGAATGATGCCAGTAAATGAATAATGCACGAGTTTGTGTCTTAAACGCTCTTCCAGAAGTGTCAAGTAACCCCCAAAAAACAAATAACACAACACGGAAGCCCAAGCGCATTAATTATGGGTACAGAGACACAGTTCTTCTTGAAAAGTAGGTCCTTCAAATAGAAAATAATTCGAAGGTTTAAACATTTGTCTGTATTCAGCTCGTTGTAGAAATGAGGCCGAGGCTCGTTAAGAGCACACGGAGGATGTGAGAGAACGTGTGGTCACGAGCTCAGGAGATCAACGCAGGACATTAAGATGCAGGCTGGATGAGCCTCAGGAGCATGATCTGCTCTAATAGACAGCACACACTCACTCATTACACCCGCCCTCCATCATACGCAAAAAAACACATTATTATTATTATTAATACCAGAAGAAGGAAAGACAGAAAGGCTAAAAAGATTCATTGAAGTGTTCCTCTTTTGTTCATCTGTTTCTTATTGATCAGCTCATACAATATTTATGAAACTTCCTGTCAGGTAAAAGTTGACACCCTGTGTTATCGAAAGAAACGATGAAGTTTGTAGCGACAGAAATTGGTCAATGCAAAGTTTTGATTATTCTCCGCTCGGATATATATATTGTTTTATAATACATCTAAATGCAAGAGTCGATATGATTACGTTGATATTCTTTTACTTGACGAGCACGTCCCAGTTCAACCGTTTCCTGGCGCAAAGTCAGCGGGTCGTTTGCCTTCTTTTCTTTCTCCACCTTTTTTTTTTTTTTTTTTTACTTCACTTTATATTAAAAAGAAAATGAATCAAACGCTAAATGAGAGATCCGCATCCGACTGCAACAACAACAACTAATTTATTGGAAGGCTTGCAGGAGAAATCGGCAAATCCCCGCTCACGAACATGCGACCTGCGACGAAGTGACTAAGTGTTGGAAGTAGAGATTCATTTTAAGGGGGGGGGGGGGGGGGACCGTCTGCGTTTTATTGTGAAAGGGCGTCCGCTTCAACAGGCCACTGTCAACAAGACGGACAGAGAGACAGTGACAAACAGGTGAGTGCACGAGAGAGGCCCCTTCGTTGGGGTTGTTCCCCGCAGGACAAAGAACAAGGTGTCTGCCACTGATGTGCATTTTAAGTCTTTCCAACCAACTCGAGGTGGTTAACAAACCCGTCCAGCCTCTTTCTTGGGTCACGTGTGTCTGCGCGGAGGCTCTTACACTGCAGAAAAAAAAGAAGCGTGGTCTGCAGTAATTTTCCCCTCGTAATGTCTGAGAAAGCATGGCGTCGTGGGCGGATGGGGAGGGGGGGGCCGTTGCTGATAAACCTGCACCGGCCTGATTACCTGCCCGCGAAGAATCACTCACTCAACAAATCCGGGCCGAGGCCAAGGCCGCCGTCGCAGATTTGTATTCATCAACGGACACTTTGCCCGGAGTCAATCTCCGCGGCGCGCGCTAATCGGGGACCTTCGGAGGAGCGCCGGAGACTATTAAGCAGGACTCGACACCGTCTCGACCCGCCCCCCCCATTTGAGAGAAGCGCGCCGGGTCGAGGCGCCGACGGGGGCACGTCGCCTCCGCTGGTTGTTAATTCGCTCCCAGTATCGAATGGCGTGCCCGGACCTACGGCGGTGTTTGAGGCCGATGCGTCCGCGCGCACATGCAGCCTCCGAAAAGGCCTTCGCTCAGCTCTTTTATCCGGGCCCCAAGCGGCGAGGACTGGGGCTTGGCTGGTCTCCATGGCAACCACAGCGCATCTCTGGTTACATAGAACAACAACAAAAAAAGTCGCCGTACAACAAATCGATAGCAGACAGACGGGGGGTGGGGGTGGGGAGGGGATGCTGTGGCCTTCAATGGGGGGGCTAATCCAGCCTCTTGTCGGCGTACGTCCCTCTGTCCGTTTGTCCCCCGGTCCCGCTCTGGATTCGGGGGGCCGATTCCCTCCGCTCCCTCCCGGCCCGTCCCTCTCTTGTGCCGCATGTTGATGAGTGCTGCGGCTGTATTAATCAGGGACACATGGAGCCATTCCAAAGGCTCTGGGCCCATTACTGAAACAATTAATAATTGATCGAGTTACTCGGAAACACACACACACACACACACACACACACAAGCACACACGCGCGCGTGCACAGATAAATTGACTTTGTCCTGCACTGCGGTGACTCGGCCATCGCTTAAACTCTTTAACATGGTGGACTCCATGAAGAGGATACGAAGGGCTCATTCGAAGCCAACCAGAACCCAATGATTACATACACTGATATGTCATTTTGTGCTCATGGATCCACCCCCCTCCCTCCAATATGCCACACACTGGCCCTTTAAAACAAACTTGAGGGAATAATTCAACCCCATGGGTCAAGTTCCAAGTAAATCCCAATTTCAGAAGCCGGACCGCGACGGTGATCGTAATGTAGACCTCGGATGTCGAGTCTTCCGTGCCCCGATGGCATCGCAACGCCGTTCACGATAATTCCCTCAGACTCGACAGAGCTTCTTCTCCAGAGCCACAGGACAACATTTTTTTACGACCTCGAGCTAGCTGGGAATAAACGTTGGAGGTTTATGTAACTTTTTCGGTCCGGAGCCGGGTAAGTAAAAAAAAAAAAACTATTTAAATACTGCTGTCGGCCATGAATAAATGAGAAGTAAACGAGGAAGAAACCTGAAACAACTCGCAGCAGAGAGACTTTGAGTTGAAGACAGATGTAGAGACACCCACCCGCCACACTTTCCACGCCGTTATTTTCCCGACTGAACAGTTGTTTGCATTTTTAAGATGTTGTGCTCCTTTAAAAAGTTGATTGAATACAACATTTTCCAGGAGAGCAACTTGCAGAGAGACAGACCAGACCGCTCCAGATGGTGCGAAGCTTCTCAAATCATCAGTGGGTAGTGGAGGCGATGGAGAACAACGATCTGGGAATATATATGTATATATATATGTGTGTGTGTGTGTGTGTGTGTGTTTAGACGTGTGCAACCACATGACTTTTAACCGACTCCGCTGTCAGAAGAAATCTCCGCATCCTTGGAGTGTTCACTCGACACAAACCGATGAACTCGGACCTGAAGGAGGAGTCCGCCAGCAGCTATAGAAGCATTCTTTTCCAAGTGTGGTAAAAGTCTTTTGGTTCTCGGTGAAATAAAACTGTAACTGTTTAACTGCAGTTAAAAGTCTAAAAGTGTAATGATGTATTTTTTTTTTTTTTTTTCCTCCAGTAAAATAACTTGAAACTGCTTCTGGATGTAATTATATAACTGCGGCAGATCCTCGGTGTGGAAGATAGCAGATTCTAATCTTCATCACGACACTTTTGTGTTGCTAAACACGGGATTAGACTCTCGCTAACACCATCAAGCCGTTAACGACTTCCCCTCAGGCCACATCTGCAGTTTAGTTTTACACTCACGTCTTTTAAGATTTTTTTACACAAAGGCACGTAGAACAATTTCATACAACAGGAGGGAAAAGGCTAAAAACATCAAAAAAAAGTATAGTTTTTGTGCAAGTTGATTTTTTTAGGGTTTAACCAAAACGAAGAGGACTTGAACACAAAAATAATGCCGCTCTGATTTAGTTGGTTAAAAATAATGAAATAAAAATACATGACTGGTTGATTTATCTGTCTTAGTTTTTTGTTTTTGTTTATTAAAGCTTAATTCATGTTTATTACAACTTGGGGCTTATTTCCCTCGCTTTAATTTATATCAATGGTGACAAGCCAACAGTTTAGTCAAATTAACGAAGCCACTTTATTCATAAAAGATTATCCCTGAACGATTACACCGGGATCACTTTTTCTGTGATACACAAGATGTTAGTGTTGGTCTTAAACTGCGTGAATAAAGCCTGCGTTGTTTCTCTAGAGGAATAAGATTCTCAGATGAGCCATGAGGGAGGGATGAGGGTCCCGGTTCTCTCCGTGTGCGTTACTCATACTGAAGTAAACACAGTCCCCTGGATTAAGTGGGAACCCCTCTCTCGTCGGTTCCTTGTACTCGAGTGAAAAATGTCTCCCATCCATTAGGTGGACTTCTGTTATGATGTCGGAGGCCGTAGAGAAGCAAGTGAAGCTCCACAGATCTAACTGTATACATACACTGCCGCGCTACAGATCCTTATCTGTTCCTAAGGAGGACGACGTGCACAAACGGGGGGAGCGTGCACACAACGCACTTGCAGCCCAGCCTGTAAAAGCTGCTCTCTTATCCATCAGCCCCCCCCCCTCCCCCCCAGTAGCGCAGCAACAACGGAGGAGCGACCGCACCGCGAACCCTCCTGGGACCTTTGACCTCTCTCTCAAAAAAAAAACACCCCCAGATGACGGTGAGTGCCCCCGTGGTATGCCGCCGTCCGCCATTTGATGAGGAAGCTGCTGCAGAACTAAATGAAGAATAAACAGTGAAGTTCAAAGATGTTTACTTTTACGAATTATGCTTGGAATTATCCGTGGAACAAGCCCTTCCCTCGTGCACACCCGTCCCCTCCATCTTCAGGACACAGTCCAGATGTCAGATTCCACCCCGGTGAAAGGGTGTGGATGTTCTCAGGTTGTAAAGCTGATGGAGAAGATAAACAACATGGAGGGGGGAATGGGGGAGGGGGAGGAGAGCCATCAGGGGAGAGTGGGGTGCCGCGTTGTTTTGCTTGAGCGGCCATTCATCAGGTGTTCCAGTTGTTGGGCAATCTATTCCTTGATCCTTTTAAGCCGCGTCGTTGAGCTATGTGGGCTGGCAGACCTGTGGGCAAGAGGAAATGGGCTGTCCGTCTGCTTCCTCGGTGGGGGGGGGGGGGAGGAGCAGCTGGATTTATTTTCTTTCGTGGAGGGCTCAGAAAGGATCCCACTGAACACGAGGACTTTGCTCGAGCAGGATGGGGTCGAGCCGAGCAATCCTCCGATTCAGCTCGCCGTTCTGCTCCTGCTAAGCATGCGCAGCATGTACGTGCAATGAGGCCTGAAACAACACAACCCCGGGCAACAAGGCGGTCGTGGCAGCTTGCTCAAATTACTAAAACTACCGCAAACTACCATAAAACTACCCATGCATGGCCAATGCATTCCTGAATAACGGCCTTTTGCAGTCATGCGTGGACAGTGATGACTGCTCTCTAAAAGTATCACACCTTAGTCAGCAGTAACAGCTATTGGGTAAGACGTTGAGCATCTGTTCCACCGTCTAATTACAGTCAACCCCAGTGTCTCTAGGGTTGACCAACCAAGCGCTCTCTGTTGCCCGAACTTAACCAAATCTTGACCGTGGATGCTGCAGATTAAGGAAACCTTCATACGAGTCATTTTGGACTGGTTAGGGTATGGACGAAGGACTGGTTAGGGTATGGATGAAGGACTGGTTAGGGTATGGACGAAGGACTGGTTAGGGTATAGACAGAGGACTGGTTAGGGTATGGACGGAGGACTGGTTAGGGTATGGACGGAGGACTGGTTAGGGTATGGACGGAGGACTGGTTAGGGTATAGACGGAGGACTGGTTAGGGTATAGACGGAGGACTGGTTAGGGTATAGACGGAGGACTGGTTAGGGTATGGACGAAGGACTGGCTCGTTGCTAAAACACCCGACTTATCGGATGCAGAACTTAAACAATGTTCCCCATGGTCATCTGTCAACTGAGGGCCGCTCTCGTTTCTTCAAATTCCACATTTCCTGACAGGCTTTTTCGAACTATGAAATATGATTTTCAACCTAACCAAATGGCGGAGCTGTATCTACTCCCCCCCTCCCTCTACACAGTACCGCGCCTCAGAGACAGATGGCGGTGTCAAGGGGACGTGGGCGATGGAGGGGGAGGAAACTGAGGCAGCGGTTGACAGTTTCACCATCAGCCCTCCCCTCCCCCCCTCCGGGATTTTTCGATGTGTTTGAACGAGCGTGTGAACATGACGGCTGAGTGGATCAGGCCGACTTGGGCTGGCGATTACGGAACAGGAGAGGGACTCGGAAAACCCAAAGAAAAGCATTTAACATTAAAACACAGACAAATAAATGGACGGGAATAAGAATCCGTTTCGTGTCCTCGTGGAGACAATAAAGGATGAAGCAGATTAATTGTGACGAAAGCGAACGCGCCCGACGGAGACCCAGCTCTATCATAACCATCAAACTTACCTTTAATTATCAAGACTCGGCTTAAATAAACGCTCTTCGGAGATAAAAGAAGAAAAAAAATCTATTTGAGCGAGAAACGACTTTATTTATTCAATTAAAAGAGACAATGTCGGAGCGGAGAACTAATTCTCTTTTAACTGCTGCCAGCACAATATGACTCAACCCGACATCCATATTAATGCACCCTAGTGCATTAATTAAAATCTGAAGCAACCAGTGCGCTCCAGCCGAAATTTGAGCGCGCACAAAAGAATTCCTTCATTTGGACTAAAATAATAATTTTTAAAAAGCTGCATTTCCTGTTTCCAAAGTCAGTGTTGAGTTTCCCTGTTATTTATTCATTGCACGTATTAACCTGGAGGCATTTCACAGAGAGGGTAATTTATTATTCAATAAGGTTGATATTGCAGCTTCACTTTGGAAACAATATTTGTTCGAGACAAATGTGAGATAGATCTCCGGTGAGAGGAGCGCAGGAGAGGAACTTTGCTCCAGGAACTGGAGAAGTTGTGGGATTTACTGATTCATGTCGACTTCTAGTGTGTTACAGCGACACTATTTGTTTGTTGTGCATGTGCCAGAAAACATTTTAACAACGATTTGGTTTGCAGCCTCCGGGCCCAAAAAAAAATAATATATATATTGACCGTCTACTTTGATGGACACGGTTTGACCTTCAACGACACACACAGATCTGGGTCAAACTGGCTGCACGCGCTAACAAACGTGCCACACACACACACACACACACACACACAGTAGTAGTAGAGCTAAAACACACCCGTCCCTCCATCCCCGTAGCCAAATGTGAATATCTGGTTCCGTGACACGCAAATATGTCTTTTTATCCAATATGTTCACCACTTGTAGAGAACTTCTAAACATAAGTGAGCGACTGAACATATTTTGTCATATTATTTACTGAGTAAACACTAACACCTCTTTAATCTCTCTCTGAAATACGTCATTGGGTGACTGGGGCAGCAGATTACACGTTATTTAGATTAAAAAAAAGTAGCTGTAACCTTGAGCGGAGACTTTCTTTTGGTTCCTCGCAGTGCCCGACTGCGTCGTTAGAAAAGCCCTTCAACGCGTCGATACTACAGAAGGAATAGTCCCGCGTATAAGTACAAAAATAAAATCCTTCCTGTGAAATACCCACTAGTTCAGGGCCAATCGCCGACACGCCCAATTAAATGGAGGCTCAGCCAGGTAACAGTCTAATCCCAGCAAGAGTTCTGGTCCTGTAAGTTGTTCAGGAAAAAGAGGAAGAAGAGCACATTTCAGGAAAGGACTGATTAAAGTATTTTGAGGGCTTTCAAAAGCACAAAATCCTCAGATTTCGCACGAGCTGTATAATTACATCAAACACAATTCCTTATCCGAAATACAATTATCCTCCACTAGAGTTGAAACGAGCCCATTTCTTTATTTTTTTCCGAGAGAGAGAGTTGGATTTCGTAACAAAACGTTAAGCGTTAATCTCCACGAGCTCCAGCGGGACCTCGTCAGAGCGTTCGTTGCGCCGTATAAACGCTTAAATCAAAGTGTCTCTGTGTGTAAAAAGTGGACCTCGGCACCGGCTACAAGCAAAGTGCAATCCTTATCATTTTTTTTGGGGATAGTTTCCTGCAGACCGATGCAAGTCATCCCATCCGAGTGCACTCCGAAGCGATACGAATAATACAGCCTCTCAGACTCCATTATGTTTCTTGGCCGTCTTCCAGCGCGTGGACATTTTTTTCTTCTTCTTCTTCTTCTTTCTGCCGGGGAAGATAAAAAAAACAAAAAAACAAGCACACACACACACACACACACACACCAGAACCTGTTTCCCCGTCAAATTTTCATCACGCCCAGACGATCGCTGCAGGTGTACAACGAGAGTGTTGCTCTCTGGAAATCCTCCTGTTTAATTTCCCAGTCCGCCCGCCTCGCTCGCTCGTTCGCCCGCCATCCTGAGAGGATATGTTAAATGTGCTTGGCCTGGGGATGTTTGATTTCTCTCTGCTGTGCTCCCTTCCATCTGACAGATTGGAATAATAAGGAGAGCTAATTGGAGAGGCTGCTCGTATGCTGATTAGATGTGTGTGTGTGTGTGTGTGTGTTTATTTTATATTTCTTTAAGTAGCATCTGTCTCTTTCTTTCTATCACCATATATATAAATCTATATATGTATATATAGAGGGATTTATACATATATCTTTTCCCTTTTCATGTGCCCTTATATATATATATATATATGTCCCCATGACTCTCCCCGGCCAGCTGATAACAGCGTATCGGGACACATTTCCAATGTTCTGCTGCTAAGCATTGCACCGCTTCTTAATCTGGGGGGGGGGGGGGGAATCGATGCCTTACAACCTATGGAAATGTACATTTGCTGTTTCACCACGGCCAGGGGGCCTCGCGTGCATCCCCTGGGCGTGTCGGCTATAAATATGGCTGCATTAGCACTCGGAGAGAAAAAAAAAAGAAAGAAGAAAAACACAGGAGCAGGCTCAAGTGTCAGCTGGTAGTAGAGGAGGAAGGCGAAACGCTAAGAGGTGTGTGATGGCTTCGTTTTCTGTAAACGTGGAGCCCGAATGCCACTTTGAAATAAATCCCAACACTCGAGACGCAGAAGTTAACGCAATTCACAAACTATTCTCCTCCACTGTTGAGCGTTTCCGCTCCAGCAGTCTTCATTGGAGCAGGAAGAAAGACCACACGGCTGCTCCAAAAGGTCTCTCGTCTCCTCTCTCCTCTTCAGTTGCCATGGCGTCACTCGTTTCTCTTAAACAAAGAGTTAACGGTAAAAAAGATTAAAAAATGCCGTCTGTTTCCTGAGGGACACGGAGAGCCTGCTGACAGTTAAACTCATAAACTAAGCCCTTTATTTCAGCTATTAACCCTCGAAGTGCTACTTCACGCGTGTTTGTAACGAGTTTGGGTCGCAGCAGGTGGTTTGAAAACATGTAAGACACGTTTTTAATTGGTGTTGATATTTTAAAATCGCCAGAAAATCTATTGAACTTTGAGTATTAATGAATCAAAGTCACTTTATAAGCAAAAAATGCCAAACATTTTGATGAGAATATGTTTATTTCTATATTTTATAAATTAAATACCAAAGAGTTGGCAATATGTTTGCATTGGTCTACTTTCTCCGGCCGCAACTATCGATTATTCTACCAAGTGTATGCTACCTGCTCATCGATGAAGCGTGAAGGCTATCGTGAATAATGCATCACAATTTACGTCCACGGTGACATCATTGAATTGACAAATGGTTCAAAACCGGTAGACATTCCACTTTCCAGAGAAAAGCCAGCACACATTCAGATTCACAGCTGAAATCAGTACATTATCTCTGTTTCCATCTCTTTTTATAGGAGCTGTGGACGCATGATGGTCCTCTCTGGGACTCTGATGCTCTCCGTGTGCAAGTATGTTAAAGTGTTTGTGTGTGTGTGTGTGTGTGTGTGTGTGTGTGCATGTTCAGGTCTCTGCTGCAGTTTAGTCTGGCCTGTTGTCGAGGGAGATAGTCTCCGGTGGGGCTGAGCAGGAAAGGCCTGACCTAGCTGGATGTACGCAGCTTCAGATGAATCCGGGGGGGCCGCCATCAGCAAACCATCACACACACACACACACACACACACACACGTCACATCACACAAATCACAAATATCTGCCACCGTTCCCGGTGACTGGAGCTCTCCGTCTTGAGGGAGACGTTCAGTTCAGTTCTGCCCGTCCGTCACACGGACGTCAGCATGCAGCCCAAAGCTGGTCGCAAGCAGCCATGATGTTAAATCTACCCGCCCCCGCCTCTCGCCGCGCTCACACTCTCTCCCACACACACACACACACGCACGCACGCACGCACACACAAAAGAGTGACATAAGCGCTAACATTAGTCCTGAAACAATTAGCCAATCCAATGAGTCCACACAGCTCTGGCCACTTGTAGCAGAGCTCCCCCCCCCCCCCCCCTTTTACCCACACGTTATGACAACGATGCTGCAGCTATGAAACCGATTCCGCGTACGAAAGTCAGAGACACGAGCACCGGTCCGTCTTATTATTCTCGGGCGCCCTCAAGCGAGAGCGCTCCTGCCTCCTGGCCTTCGACAACTTTTGATAGCTTCTTTTGGGAAAATCGATGCTCTGAGAGGACTGAACCGGGGGCGCCCTGATGGGTGAAAGGGAAGGTGTGGGAGGAGGCGGAGACAGGAGAGGAGATGGATGAAGATGTGAGAGGAAAGTCACACGACATATAAGAGCTTATATCACTTTTTAGAAGGCACCAGTCGCCCCCCGAATACCGCGGCTCATCCCTGGAAGCGACTCGACGTAATGCCAGATTCAGTCTGCAACCCGGACTTTCTGATTTAACAGCCCTGCGAGGGATTTTCAAAACATGTTTTATATTAACTGTCTGGTCACCGCCGATCCAGCAGAAGCAAAAAAGTACTGTCGAACTAGGAAGACCGACGTGCTTTTAGGAGGGACCTGAAGGGGACCGAGACTACTGATGTATGGATAATCCACACTCTGAGTCCCAAAACTAATCTGGAGTCATCACCGCGAACACCACAGTGACGTTTTTTTCCCCCGTGGTCCGCTCGTTGTGATGTTTTCAGTGGCGAGTGCTGCTTCTCTCGGGTCACGTGACATAAGTACGGACTCCAAAGGATGCAGACACCTCGACTGGAGAGCTCCGTTCGTTTGTGTAGCACACGGAAAACGGACATTTGAATATGTAAGTGATGATTCAATAATGCGAATAATATCTAAAAAAAAACGCCCTATATCTGTCGGCCCTATTTCTGACGGCCCTAATGTGCTACAGCAATTATGAGACCCGTATCCGCGGAGAGCAATAATTCTGGAAGCGCCTTTTCGATTGAATCATCCCACGCAGGGAGTATTTTTTCTTCTCCCCAGGGTTTGAGAAGGTTTTTCCTCCCACACTTCCCAGTTTAATTAATGTAAATCATTTTATTGTCCAATTAGTTAGTAACTTTTGTCTCGCTCTTACCCTTGACCAATCTCGTATGACAGACGAGAGCCGGGAGAAGAGATACGAGCTGAGTGGGGGAGAGACTCAAAGATAAGAAGAGCCCAGTGCAGGAACGTCGGTGGGGTCAGATAGCGGAGATGGGAATGTTACTCAGAGATGGGGGGGGGGGTATTTATTGAAGAGACGACAGCTGAGATAAAGAGCTAGAGATGGGGACCGGCCACGTTCTGGAGGACGATGGCAGCAGGAAACCCAATGGCTTTGTTTCACAGTTCAGCATTCAAATTGGTCCACCGATGGTCCCGAACCAAGACGGCATTTGATTGCAACCCTGACAGAAGCAGAGCAGACTCGATTCACTCCGTACGTTCCTACCTTTCACAATAAAAGTCCCCCCCCCCCCCCCCCCTCACGGTGTGTCACTGGCCTTTAATTACTTAAAAACTCTTTCGCGATTAAAGCAAATAAATCCTTGTCCTTGTCTGTACTAAATCCGTACGCCGTTAAAAAAAAAAAAACCTCAATGACATCATCAAAAAAATCCACCTGAAGGAGGGAGGGGAAGATGGGGGGGGGGGGGGCGCAGCGGACAGAATATCAACTACGTACAGCCGCAGTTAATTTGTTCCCATCAAGGCAACGAATCCAAAAGTGCCGACGCGGCGATGTCCACGGCATCCGTCATCGGGCGGAGAAGAAGGACGAATGCTACGAGTGATTAACGACTCACCGGTGGAGAGCATGAAAAGGGCATTTTCACGAAGAGGAACTGTCTCCGCCTAACCTAGTGAATCCTGGAGTGCCGCGCTATTGAGATCTCAACAGGTTTTTTGGAGATTCCCACCTGAAGTCCAACAGGACTCGGAGACACCAGAGGGCAAAATACTGAAACAAAGACTCGGGATCACGCAGGCAAGTGGGACTCGAGTCAAGAATGAACTGGGAGTGGGTGAAAGGAAAAACCGTGGGCCTGGACCCCGCTAAGCTGTCCCGCGTGGGCCTCCTGACCTCGCGATGACGCAGCTCTCATCTTCACTTAGCCTTAAAAAAAAAATAAAGAAAATCTTAGAAAAGCCATTATCCTGTAATGCTCTGTGAGTCACAGTTACTCGAACACATAATCGCGCCAGATGAAAACGATGTAACCGCCGGCGGTGCACCTTTATGCTTCGCCACAGGTATAAATCCCCCATCTGTGAGCGAACTTCCTGCGTCCCAGTTAAATCCCCCCCCCCCCCCCCCCCCCCCCCCCCCGCCTCCCCGCGCTGCTCGGGGACCCCTTTGCGTCAACTGGTTTTCATCTCTCGCGCGCTATACGCTAATGGGATCTCTGGAGCTTAGCGGCGGCGCCGCGGCAACCCCATCCCCGATGTCTCTCCGTCGCTTAAAGGAGAGGGAGAGAGGGAGAGAGAGAGAGAGAGAGAGAGAGAGAGGGATGATTGTGAAGTATTTGTTCCTGCAGCAGAGGACAAATAGTGCGAAACAAACCCCGGCATTCGGACCGTCTCCCTACCGGAGAGCAGCAGACCTGCAATGTACACAAATGATTCCCGCGGGGCGATCCACAGCAAATTCCAGCTGAAAATTGACATTGTGAGTGGTGGTTGAGGGGGCTGGGGGGGGGGGGGGGGGAGGGGAGTGCACCCACATTTAAGGCATCTGCGTTTGTTTGTTTTATGTGTTTGAATCTACCTTTTAGATTGCACTCCAGATTCACAAGCGCTTTTTTTTCCCTCTCTCCCCCCCCCCACGCGGACGTAAATGCGCCTCCGCCTCCGTCCATCCGTCAGCCGGCTGATTACATCAACTGTCAGCGGCTGAACTGATTACTCTGGTGGGAGGCAGGCAAAACAAAAGCAATAACACACACACACACACACACACACACACACACACACACAAACACACTCCCCCGGCCTCGCTCCGCCGGTCTTAACTTCGTTTCCAAAACAGACAGACTCCGCTCACTTTCGATATCTATCTGGAGACGCATCGCAATTCGGCCAGAAAAAAAAGGAAAAGAAGCAAAAACGGGGCAGCTTTTCGTTGTTTCAGAGTCAAAGTCAGGAGGAAATCTTCCCCCCTCGACAGAACAAAAAGAAGGAGAAGGAGACTTTGTACGTTCATATCAATGAATCCACGTGTGGGGGAACATCTTCTTTTGGAAGATGAGCCAGCAATCATCTGACTGACATATAGAGGGTATAGAGAAAAGATCGCCGGGCAATAGAGTCCACAGAGAGGTCATTCAAGGTCGTGAAAGGCCCTGAACAAGTGTCTACAAATCAATATACATCTGGGTTACATATACACTATGTTATCAATGTAAAGAGAGAGCTGTTATGAATATCCCTAAAGCGAGTGTGACCGAGACATATATAATTCAGAGGAGAGAGGGAACGAGGGAACGAGGGAACGAGTCTTTGATCCAAATGTTGCACCGATTATCAGATCTAGAACAAGTCGACATCATTAAACTAGAAAGCAACGTTCCTTTTTCTTCCGCATGCAGAACCCACAGGGCAATATTGTTAAGAGGTCAAATAAATATGCAGCAGGACACAATGCGGAGAGTTAGTTTCATTAATTTGTTTGTTTTCCCCTCTTATAGAGCGCCATATGGAGCGCTGGGACCACGGGCCTTTTGTTCACTTTCATATTGTGAAATGAACTTTAAAAACACAGAAGGAGAACAGAGAGAAGGAGAATAAAGAGATGGAGAATAAAGAGGTGGAGAATACAGAGAAGGAGAATAAAGAGGTGGAGAATAAGGAGAAGGAGAATAATGAGGTGGAGAATAAAGAGGTGGAGAAGAAGGAAAAGGAGAATAAAGAGATGGAGAATAAGGAGAAGGAGAATAAAGAGGTGGAGAATACAGAGATGGGGAATAAAGAGATGGATAATAAGGAGAAGGGGAATAAGGAGAATAAGGCAATGGAGAATAAAGAGATGGAGGATAAAGAGATGGAGAATAAGGAGAAGGAGAATAAAGAGATGGAGAATAAAGATGTGGAGAATACAGAGATGGAGAATAAAGAGGTGAAGAATAAAGAGGTGGAGAATAAGGAGAAGGAGAATAATGAGGTGGAGAATAAAGAGGTGGAGAATACAGAGGTGGAGAAGAAGGAAAAGGAGAATAAAGAGATGGAGAATAAGGAGGTGGAGAATACAGAGATGGGGAATAAAGAGCTGGAGAATACAGAGATGGGGAATAAAGAGAAGGGGAATAAAGAGATGGAGAATAAGGAGAAGGAGAATAAAGAGGTGGAGAATACAGAGATGGGGAATAAAGAGATGGAGAATAATGAGAAGGGGAATAAGGAGAATAAAAAGATGAAGAATAAGGAGAAAGAGAATAAAGAGGTGGAGAATACAGAGAAGGGGAATAAAGAGATGGATAATAAGGAGAAGGGGAATAAGGAGAATAAGGCGATGGAGAATACAAAAATGGAGAATAAAGAGATGGAGGATAAAGAGATGGAGAATAAGGAGAAGGAGAATAAAGAGGTGGAGAACACAGCGATGGGGAATAAAGAGAAGAAGAATACAGAGATTGAGAATAAGGAGAAGGGGAATAAGGAGAATAAAGAGATGGAGAATACAGAGATGGGGAATAAAGAGAAGAAGAATAAAGAGGTGGAGCATAATGAGGTGGAGAAGAAAGAGGTGGAGAAGAAGGAAAAGGAGAATAAAGAGATGGAGAATAAGGAGAAGGAGAATAAAGAGGTGGAGAATACAGAGATGGGGAATAAAGAGATGGATAATAAGGAGAAGGGGAATAAGGAGAATAAGGCGATGGAGAATAAAAAATGGAGAATAAAGAGATGGAGGATAAAGAGATGGAGAATAAGGAGAAGGAGAATACAGAGATGGAGAATAAAGAGGTGAAGAATAAAGAGGTGGAGAATAAGGAGAAGGAGAATAATGAGGTGGAGAATAAAGAGGTGGAGAATACAGAGGTGGAGAAGAAGGAAAAGGAGAATAAAGAGATGGAGAATAAGGAGAAGGAGAATAAAGAGGTGGAGAATACAGAGATGGGGAATAAAGAGATGGAGAATAATGAGAAGGGGAATAAGGAGAATAAAAAGATGAAGAATAAGGAGAAAGAGAATAAAGAGGTGGAGAATACAGAGAAAGGGAATAAAGAGATGGATAATAAGGAGAAGGGGAATAAGGAGAATAAGGCAATGGAGAATACAAAAATGGAGAATAAAGAGATGGAGGATAAAGAGATGGAGAATAAGGAGAAGGAGAATACAGAGATGGGGAATAAAGAGAAGAAGAATAAAGAGATGGAGAATAAAAAGATGGAGAATAAAGAGATGGGGGATAAAGAGATGGAGAATAAAGAGAAGGACAATAAAGAGGTGGAGAATAAGGAGAAGGAGGATAAAGAGATGGAGAAGGAGAATAAAGAGATGGAGAATAAAAAAGATTGAGAATAGAGGAGGAGAATAAAAGTCCCATGATGCTCGGCGTCAAGACAAAACTAAATTGCTCTTGTGAGACTTCACGCTGGCTTTTCTGCAATTACCTTCACCCCGTGTGTGGGTGCTACTTGAGCTGCTCTAGGATCTGCTGTGTAGACGATGCCATTAGCTGCCGTCACAGCCAGGCCGGGCCGAACCAGGCCGAGTCACATCTGCTCTCTCCACGTCCGGATTTAGGGTTTAGAAGATATAGTGAGGCCTTAAAGACACACTGGGGAGAGATTCAGGGTCTATTTCCCTCAGTAGAATAAATATATATATATATGCACATACAGGTTAATGAATGTATATTAACACATTCTTTATACATACATTAACCTTGCCTGGAATTTCAACGTGCACGGCACGGTGTTCCACGCGTGCGTTTCCTTTTTGAACACAGTTTGCATGAATCAACAGAGGGCCCCGCTAACACCTCTCTGACAACCCAATCCCCACGTTCATTACCCTCCCCGGAGCCTAATGGTAATGAGAAATAGTTTCAGACCCGCCTCACAACTTATTCAATTCTTTGTGTAAATAAAGCCGGAGGGCCGGGGAGCGAGCGCAGCCTGAGCGCATAATCCCAACTACTACATGGGGGGGGGGGGGGGGGGGGGGGGGGGGGATGAAAAGCAGGCGGAGGTGAGGGTGAGAAAAGAAGGCTGGAGCTACACAATATGTTATATATGTTGACCGTTGGCAGAAAAAAGAGATAAAAATGCATTTAAAGATCTCTTTGCCATACATAATCTATACACACACACTCTCTTTAATATCAACTAAAATGTAGCCATTAAACCACTTGATACATAAACGTCAGAGCTGGCTGAGGAGCGCAGGGCAACACACATATACCTCACATACACGTCGCTCTTTGAACTTTTTAAAATCCAACTTGTTCTACCCCTTAAAGCGACCGCTTCCACGCACGTTTCACCTTTAATCTGAAACATTTAAGGGAAGCGCGGATACAAAAATGACAATATTAAAGAGCTTCTGTTCCCGTGTGAGAGCGAAGCCAAATTGCAAAAGCGACCCCGAGACTCCGTCGGGATCAAATCCGCACTCGTGTGAACTGGTGCACTATATAAATATATAAATATATATATATATATACATTTCGACGTCCAAATCCATTTGCTCACTGCTCCTCTTATCTCCATAACTGCGCTGCTGCAACCCTGAGGACGAGTGCACTTCACGTGCTGAAGAACACTGATACGTTTCAAACTCGAGCGGTTTAACAACTCGATGGACGTTTTAGAAGTAGAAGAAAAATAAATAATACACAGTTTTACTGTGAGAGCCGTCACTGCTAATTCTGTCTGCAAGTGCAACCGGCCAAACCAGCTGTGGGGTGACTTAACTCATCGTATCGTGGTCCTGGTTATTCCAGAGGGGGGGGGAGTGGGGGGCAAGTCTTGACATGGAGGGTGGTTGAGTGTTAAGGAATACATTTACTCTGAGTTCCCACTTGTGAACGAAAATTGGTTTCCTCCGCCGGTCGTAAGCGCATTTGCGGCGAGTGCATTTCAACCTTCACTTCCCCGAGTTAAGATGCAGGAGCAGCCGGCGCTTTGCATGTAAATCCCCCCCCCCCAAAAAAAGTTTAAAAAGCACACAGCCTACGCTCGCTCGGCTCGCTCTCTGTCTGTCACTGGCAGGGACGCAAAGTCACACACACACACACACAAGGCTAAGTCTCTGGCATGTACACACACACACACACACACACACATCAGTATTCTCCCGTCATCTAAATAAGTAAACGTGCCAGTGTCTTTTTTTTTTATTTCATTTTTTTTATCTGACTAAACAGCTTTGTTTTGTCAAGCCAACGCAGGCGGAAACAGAGGAGTGCTAAATGACTTCTTATAGGTAGTGCACGCTATTAATAAATACTTTAAAGGAATGATTCAAACCAAGGGAAGCCCTTCACATTGGGCGTCAATATAAAAAATAAAAAAATGTTGCGTTCCATCAAACCCCATTAAAAATACGGGGACAGATTAATAATTGACAACTAAAAGAAAGAACGTGCAATCGCGTGTTTTTTTTTTAAAAAGGCCTCGATTGGCGATTTCGTGCTCATAACTTCGCTGCTTTTGAAACTCGTAAAAACAGCTCTCGAAGCCCTCGGAACCTTCTGTTGTTTGTTGTTGTTGTTGTTGTTGGTACAAACAAAAACTTCTGGTGTTTCCACCGGCCAGCCGTCAGTGATGGAATTCGTCGCTACCGGTCAAACCCATATTTTTTTTTTTTTTCAAAGGAAGAGAAGAAAACATTGTTTCCTCTGAGCTTTGTACCAAAAAAAAATGTTTTAAAAAGCAGGTTTGAGTTCACTGGAAGAGAAATAGTGGAGAATAAAGTGCACTCAATAGTTTGGTGTACCCCAACTACAGTGCAGTGGCCTCCAGCGCTCCACGATTGGATCGTTCCACATGAAACACTTTTGTTTTTGTGTGATCGGTTGACTTTTTCTAAAAACAGGCGTAATATTAATAACGGGACGAATGCCTCCTGACGTACGGTCCAAGAATCAGGAACGCGTCGTCTCCATTTAAACCAATTAGAAACAGAATATTAAAACATTTTTAAAAAAGGCCCAGACACAGTTTATGTGAGGGCAACACTTCCATTAGGAAGGAGCTGATTTGATGCTCTCGCCGAAGAGTAATGCTTTGTTTTTGTTTTTTGTAATAGGATTTAGGTGAAGACGCGATATGATCATTAAAAGGCTGGAAAATAAAAAAAAGGCTGGAAGTGAAACGACTTTCATCTCCGCTGACGTTTCAATGGAAAGTAACGTTGAAAGTATTAAGACGCGTTCTCTAAGGTTCCTCCTCCGCACCGCGTTCTCTACGGTTCCTCCTCCGCATCGCCGTTCTCTACGGTTCCTCCTCCGTAACGCCGTTCTCTACGGTTCCTCCTCCGTAACGCCGTTCTCTACGGTTCCTCCTCCGTATCGCCGGTCTCTACGGTTCCTCCTCCGCACCGCCGTTCTCTACGGTTCCTCCTCTGTAACGCCGTTCTCTACGGTTCCTCCTCTGTAACGCCGTTCTCTACGGTTCGTCCTCCGTAACGCCGTTCTCTACGGTTCCTCCTCCGCATCGCCGGTCTCTACGGTTCCTCCTCCGCATCGCCGGTCTCTACGGTTCCTCTTCCGCACCGCCGTTCTCTACGGTTCCTTCTCCGCATCGCCGGTCTCTACGGTTCCTCCTCCGCATCGCCGGTCTCTACGGTTCCTCCTCCGCATCGCCGGTCTCTACGGTTCCTCCTCCGCACCGCCGTTCTCTACGGTTCCTCCTTCGCACCGCCGGTCTCTACGGTTCCTTCTCCGCATCGCCGGTCCTCTACGGTTCCTCCTCCGCATCGCCGGTCTCTACGGTTCCTCCTCCGCACCGCCGGTCTCTACGGTTCCTCCTCCGCATCGCCGTTCTCTACGGTTCCTCCTCCGCACCGCCGGTCTCTACGGTTCCTCCTTCGTATCGCCGGTCTCTACGGTTCCTCCTCCGCACCGCCGTTCTCTACGGTTCCTCCTCTGTAACGCCGTTCTCTACGGTTCCTCCTCTGTAACGCCGTTCTCTACGGTTCGTCCTCCGTAACGCCGTTCTCTACGGTTCCTCCTCCGCATCGCCGGTCTCTACGGTTCCTCCTCCGCATCGCCGGTCTCTACGGTTCCTCTTCCGCACCGCCGTTCTCTACGGTTCCTGCTCCGCATCGCCGGTCTCTACGGTTCCTCCTCCGCATCGCCGGTCTCTACGGTTCCTCCTCCGCATCGCCGGTCTTCTACGGTTCCTCCTCCGCACCGCCGTTCTCTACGGTTCCTCATTCGCACCGCCGGTCTCTACGGTTCCTTCTCCGCATCGCCGGTCTCTACGGTTCCTCCTCCGCATCGCCGGTCTCTACGGTTCCTCCTCCGCACCGCCGGTCTCTACGGTTCCTCCTCCGCATCGCCGTTCTCTACGGTTCCTCCTCTGCACCGCCGGTCTCTACGGTTCCTCCTTCGTATCGCCGGTCTGTACGGTTCCTCCTCCGCATCGCCGGTCTCTACGGTTCCTCCTCCGCACCGCCGGTCTCTACGGTTCCTTCTCCGCATCGCCGGTCTCTACGGTTCCTCCTCCGCATCGCCGGTCTCTACGGTTCCTCCTCCGCATCGCCGGTCTCTACGGTTCCTCCTCCGCATCGCCGGTCTCTACGGTTCCTCTTCCGCACCGCCGTTCTCTACGGTTCCTTCTCCGCATCGCCGGTCTCTACGGTTCCTCCTCCGCATCGCCGGTCTCTACGGTTCCTCCTCCGCACCGCCGTTCTCTACGGTTCCTCCTCCGCACCACCGGTCTCTACGGTTCCTTCTCCGCATCGCCGGTCTCTACGGTTCCTCCTCCGCATCGCCGGTCTCTACGGTTCCTCCTCCGCACCGCCGTTCTCTACGGTTCCTCCTCCGCAACGCCGGTCTCTACGGTTCCTCCTTCGTATCGCCGGTCTCTACGGTTCCTCCTCCGCATCGCCGGTCTCTACGGTTCCTCCTCCGCACCGCCGGTCTCTACGGTTCCTCCTCCGCATCGCCGGTCTCTACGGTTCCTCCTCCGCATCGCCGGTCTCTACGGTTCCTCCTCCGCATCGCCGGTCTCTACGGTTCCTCCTCCGCATCGCCGGTCTCTACGGTTCCTCTTCCGCACCGCCGTTCTCTACGGTTCCTTCTCCGCATCGCCGGTCTCTACGGTTCCTCCTCCGCATCGCCGGTCTCTACGGTTCCCCCTCCGCACCGCCGTTCTCTACGGTTCCTCCTCCGCACCTCCGGTCTCTACGGTTCCTTCTCCGCATCGCCGGTCTCTACGGTTCCTCCTCCGCATCGCCGGTCTCTACGGTTCCTCCTCCGCACCGCCGGTCTCTACGGTTCCTCCTCCGCATCGCCGTTCTCTACGGTTCCTCCTTCGTATCGCCGGTCTCTACGGTTCCTCCTCCGCATCGCCGGTCTCTACGGTTCCTCCTCCGCACCGCCGGTCTCTACGGTTCCTCCTCCGTATCGCCGGTCTCTACGGTTCCTCCTCCGCATCGCCGGTCTCTACGGTTCCTCCTCCGCACCGCCGGTCTCTACGGTTCCTCCTCCGCATCGCCGGTCTCTACGGTTCCTCCTCCGCACCGCCGGTCTCTACGGTTCCTCCTCCGCATCGCCGTTCTCTACGGTTCCTCCTTCGGATCGCCGGTCTCTACGGTTCCTCCTCCGCATCGCCGGTCTCTACGGTTCCTCCTCCGCACCGCCGGTCTCTACGGTTCCTCCTCCGTATCGCCGGTCTCTACGGTTCCTCCTCCACACCGCCGGTCTCTACGGTTCCTCCTCCGCACCGCCGGTCTCTACGGTTCCTTCTCCGCATCGCCGGTCTCTACGGTTCCTCCTCCGCATCGCCGGTCTCTACGGTTCCTCCTCCGCATCGCCGGTCTCTACGGTTTCCTCCTCCGCATCGCCGGTCTCTACGGTTCCTCCTCCGCATCGCCGGTCTCTACGGTTCCTCTTCCGCACCGCCGTTCTCTACGGTTCCTACTCCGCATCGCCGGTCTCTACGGTTCCTCCTCCGCATCGCCGGTCTCTACGGTTCCTCCTCCGCACCGCCGTTCTCTACGGTTCCTCCTCCGCACCACCGGTCTCTACGGTTCCTTCTCCGCATCGCCGGTCTCTACGGTTCCTCCTCCGCATCGCCGGTCTCTACGGTTCCTCCTCCGCACCGCCGGTCTCTACGGTTCCTCCTCCGCATCGCCGTTCTCTACGGTTCCTCCTTCGTATCGCCGGTCTCTACGGTTCCTCCTCCGCATCGCCGGTCTCTACGGTTCCTCCTCCGCACCGCCGGTCTCTACGGTTCCTCCTCCGTATCGCCGGTCTCTACGGTTCCTCCTCCACACCGCCGGTCTCTACGGTTCCTCCTCCGCACCGCCGGTCTCTACGGTTCCTTCTCCGCATCGCCGGTCTCTACGGTTCCTCCTCCGCATCGCCGGTCTCTACGGTTCCTCCTCCGCATCGCCGGTCTCTACGGTTCCTCCTCCGCACCGCCGGTCTCTACGGTTCCTTCTCCGCACCGCCGGTCTCTACGGTTCCTCCTCCGCATCGCCGGTCTCTACGGTTCCTCCTCCGCACCGCCGGTCTCTACGGTTCCTCCTCCGCATCGCCGGTCTCTACGGTTCCTCCTCCGCACCGCCGTTCTCTACGGTTCCTCCTCCGCACCGCCGTTCTCTACGGTTCCTCCTCCGCACCGCCGGTCTCTACGGTTCCTCCTCTGCACCGCCGTCTTCCAAAGCTTACAATTGCGAACGTTTACGAAGCAAAATGTCGCCACTTCCTGCCAACAAACGTTCTCAAACGTCCTTCGGGACTGTAGGAAGCCGCTCCGCAGGGGTCCGCGTCATGCCGCCCGTCGGGGTCGGAGTCCACCATCGCTGCATACTGGGAGCAGTGGGGGAGGGGAGCACCCCTTTTTTCAGTACTTTGGTGTGTGTGTGTGTGTGTGTTTGTGTGTTGACATCGGTGGTTTAAAAACAGACGCTCCGCTGGCACGGCGGCAGACTGTTGTGAATCACACACACCGGGACGCCACGCGGTCGACTTCACGCTCAAGCCTGTAAACACCTGCGCACACACACACACACACACACACACACACATGCTTAGAGAAGCCCCCCCCCCTCCCCCTCCCACCTCGCTAGTCCTATTGCACACTACGTCCCTTCCACCTCTCCCTCCCGTGCTCCCGGTCAATGTGAAGCTGTGAATAATGGGGCTTCTTCGCATGATGGACGCCGACTCACCGGGAGACACGGACAGACTCCTTCTCTGTCACGGCTCTTTTCCTTTTCATCGGTGTCTCTATCACAGCACGAGTCTGGAGAATAAATAAATAAAATAAATAAAAATAAAAAACATTCCGGTCCGCCGAGCCTCGAGCGAGTCGACCTCCGGGTCAGAGCGAGCCACACTGTTTACTGTCTTCTCTGACCTTGAAACCACTCACACCACATCCGTCTACGTCTATGAATAATAGCAGCACACACACACACACACACACACACACACACACACAGCTCTCCATCCCCTTTAGGTGGCATCGTCAGCTCCAATCATCACAATATACTCTCTCCGTGTGTTATTTCCAGCTCACATTCCCTCGGTCATTATCCTTTCTTCTAAATATTAATTAGAATGTCACGATACAGGAGGCAATGTATCCTAAATGAAAATCAATGTCTTTTTTTTTGGGGGGGGGGGGGGGGCTTTCGGTGCGTGATTTCGAGCACATAATGCGCTATTTTTCTCGTGTTTCAGTTTTGCACATAAACTGATAAATTGGCTCGAGACGGCATCTCACAGATAGTGAAGAAGAAGAAGAAGAAGAAGAAAGAAAAAAAGCAATGGCGTGCACGATAATGTTGCTATATTGCCATGACATGACGGAGAAATACATAAAACATGGACTTCAACAGGCGAGTCAGACATCTCGACGAGCCTCCTCAGTGGAAACACGTTTCGGGCCTCATGAATTATGCACGAGCCGTATCAATTCAGTCAAACGTTGTTTCTTTTTTTGGTGCTTTATGACCCGCGACCGGGCGCCGGATGCCTCGCACCAGGAAGATGGAGATGGTAATACCTCACTGTCGCCGACGATGCTCCGTGACCTTTTTTTTTTTTTTTTTTTTTTTTTTTTTTTTTACCGCAGCTGGTTCAACAAAAAAATAATAATAAATCCCGAGACGCTTCACGTGCATCTCCGCACATTCCATATTTCTCCTTATTTCTAATATTTGGAAAAGGGGGTTTTCTTCTTGAAAAATGCAAATTAGAAGAAGAAAAAAAAAACACATTTAACGGAGCTGAATATTATATGTACCTCGAGGCCTCCCCCACGTTCCTAATTAATCATCTGTATTTGGTGTTATGGCTGAGGAGAATTTTGCAAAAGTTCCACAAGAACGAGAGTGAGGAGATAAACGCTCGGGGGTGGGGGGGGTGGGGGGGGGGGCGAGCTCCTCTGATTAAGAATGCCGATTTATAATAAGCTCTCTCTCCCTCTTTCAGGCAGGGAGGAGATTTTTTAGTCGCTCTCATTTAGTCCAAAAAAAGAAGACAGCCGCGGCCCGGTGGCCAAAAATCTCCTGAGCTGCCGATGACAAGCGGTGGAGAGAGTCACGGATGGCCAAAAAGAATGATTTGTATTAATATGCATCTTTAAAATCTGAATCTATGATGTATGGAGTGTCAGATAAATTCTTAAATGTAATATGTCCTGCTATTTTATTTGATTTTATTGTAAAAAAAAAAAAATATGTTTTGCTGCTGCGTCAAGACATTTCCCCCCTGGCGATGAATAAAGTATAATATAATATAATATAATCTAATACGAGTAAAAAAGTTCAACGTTTCTCTCTGAAAGTCTCCAAAACTGGACATATTGTACTAAAGTGTATAAACTGGCACTTTAATAAGTTCTGTATTAAAGTGCCAGTTTCTAAATAAGTGTGCTTCCTAAAACAATAATAAGGTTACACTAAAACAACATTCACATATCACGATCTGTGAATCTACACCGACACGCGTTAATATTCTTACATATACACATTTAATAAAAAGGCCATCTGCATTGTTTTTGTTGGTTTCTTTGTGATATTAAAAACTCAAAATGAGCACCTGGGACGCTTCATTAGGTCTTTTTAAAGAGGGGCTTGTCACCCACCGGGCCTCCGCCTAAAGTTCACACTTTAATAACGTGACATCTGTTGCTCGGAGATGAGTTTACGGTTTTGGAAAACTCGACTCGCAATAAAAAAAAGACAAAAGAGGTGAAATCTGATCCGAGGCCCATTTTTTTGTTTGTTTTTTCGGCTCCAAGCGCTGCTCGTAAAAAGTGTTTTAAAATTCAGAGCGTGAAGTTTTACTCTTCTTCGAATCCTCCTTGGGACGCCGTACCGAAACAATTATTACCTGGGACGATGAATCTTATTAAACCACACACATCTTTTTAGGGGGGGGGACGGTATTTAGAGTTAAAGCCCTCGGTGGAATCCATATTCACACACACACACACACACACACACACACACACACACACACACACACACACACACACACACACACAATCCAACATTTACTTTTGGTCTTTCTGCACAGTGGGAGCGCGCGACCGCACATCCCGGCTACGCCGGCAGGTGAATCGGGTACCGCATCACCTGTGTATTGAAATATTGCGCAACCAAGTTATGGTATACACGACCACGTCTGAACATCTCACTCTGTGTTGAATGCGCAAATTGAAAAATCTGCATGGAATAAGGTGGATGGAAAGGCTCCCACCGGGGGGTTGAAATGCAGAGAGGGGGAAAAGAGGCGAGGAGACGGGGTGTGTGTGTGTGTGTGTGTGTGTGTGTGTGTGTGTGTCGGCCCTCAGCTTTTAGTCAGAACACACAGTTCAGCGTGATTCACACTCACAACCCGATTGATGTAATCCCCCCCTTCAGCAGGACTCCCAGCAGAACGTGTGTGCGTTACCGAGTGAGTGTGCATTTCTGTGTTTGCCCCTTTTGGCCTTTTGTGCATGCATGCGTGTGTGTGTGTGTGTGTGTGTGTGTGTGTGTGTGTGTCCGCGCGTGTGTGTGTCCGAATGCGCGCGTGTGTGTGTGTGTGTGTGTCGACGTGCATTTGACAGCGACAAACATCTTTGCGCAAAATAATCTTTTTACCGTGACACACCCCTGTGTCCGTGTGCACGCACACACACACACACACACACACACACACACTCTCTCTACACCCAAATGTATGCATTGAAAGCACCCAGTGAATTGCAAAGTGATGACAGAGTTCATTCACAGAGCAAAACCTTTTTTCGGCGGGGGCCGCGATGCAAAAAATGAAATATTTCCCCCCTTTGCACCAGCAATAAGCTGTTTTTGGCCATAAAACTAATGTAGCAGTCACAGACACCGTACTGCCCTCTAAAATGGAAATTCATAAGCCAAAAATGGCACTGGCGGGAATATCAAAATATGACGCATCTTCTGCTTCTCCAGGGTGTGTTTTTTTTTCTTCTTTCTTTTCCCCCCCAACAGAAAGCACATCAGCTGTAGGAGCTCTTCTGAAGGACACGTCAAACCCCGACGAGCCCCCGAAATCTATAACTGTCTTGAATCTGAATACCGAGGAGCGCGAACAGATCAACGCATCAAAAGGGGAAGCTGACATGACGCGCGTCTCACACGGAGCAGGTGGGAGCGGCGTCAGTGCGAGACCACCCGAAGACGTTGGCCCCCGCTGCAGGACACAACCCAACAAAAAGGTTTTCTAAAAGGTACGAACGGGGGGATGATACGTGCATTAAAATATCATCCACAGTGTGCGCTCCTGCTCGGTTTGAGCTGCTTCTACGCGTGTTGTAAACGGGCCCCCGAAAACATACATTTTGTGTATTATTACTACTAATAAAGCGACGCCGACTATAATCCATGTTTTGCGTTTGAAAATTCTTTAACTTTTGAGCTGGCAAATAAATCGCCAACAAAGATATTTGTACATTAATTAAAACGACACGATTCTTCTCTCTTCTTTCTATCCGTGTTCATAGCAGAGAAAAGCAACTCTCAAGACCATGCACGATCACACACACACACACACACACACACACACACACACACACACACACACACACACACACACACAGCTCTATGTCGTTACCCAGTATGGCCCAATTGGGATGAGCTCTCCTGTTTCTACTGGGATCCTGGAGTTCCGTGAAGGAGGGGCTCCCTCTGCCCCGGGCGCCCCCCGAAGAGGCCGAGACGCTCCAAGGTTCCCCACCCTCTGCAAGAGATGCGCTTCATTCAGGACCACCAACCAACAGCCATCAGGGAGGGAGGTGGGGTGGGGGCGGGTGGAGTGGAGTGGGGTCAGCAGGGTTCACAAAGGTCACAGGGAGGGTCCAAATGATAAAAGGGGATACTCAAAGGAAGGAAAGAGAGCATTCAGATCATTCAGAAGTCGCATTCTGGATGTTTTTTTCCAGGTGGGTAAAAAAGGTGAAAGCACAAGGGGGGTGGGGGTGGGTGGGGGGGGGTATCCTGAAGGTTTCGTGAAAAGTTAGAGCAGTGTGAGAGCAGCTCGGCGCGCTGAGGAAGAGGAAACAAAGGAAAGAGGAGTGGTTGCCCGTGACATCACTGAGGGAGTATAGTTCTTATCTGCGGCAGAAGGGAGTGAAGACGAAGCTCCGAGAATCTCCAAACGCATCGTCGGTGTCGTTCACAAGCCGCTGCGTGCGCGCGCGCGCGTGTGTGTGTGTGTGTGTGTGTGTGTGTGTGTGTGTGTGTGTGTGTGTGTGTGTGTGTGTGTGTGTGTGTGTGTGTGTGTGTGTGTGCCGCGAGTGCGTATTGGAGGAGTTTAGCGAAAGATTACACATCGACACCGCCGCACCATAATCGGCGTGTGAAGAGAAACCAGAGGAATCGATTTGAACGCGAGCCCGGAATAGAAGCATCCGAAAAAGCCAGGCTGGCAAATTGGGGGCACGCAGTTATAGATTTTTTAGTTGGGAGGACGGCTCGGGATGAAACAAATGCAAATTTATGTATCAATCCCCTCATTTAACATCTCTGCAAACAGAGACTGGCACAGAACAAGAGCTCAGCGGGACGCTGTTGGCGCGCGCATGTGTGTGTGTGTGTGTGTGTGTGTGTGTGTGTGTATGTGTGATATGCACTCTCGGCTCTTGGTTGCGTGCGTTTAAGGCCGAGTGTTGGCTTTTCAGGGATGCTGCTGCGATCAAAAGAGGAGGCACAAAAGGGAGAGATGGGATGGAGAGAAGGGTTGAAGCCATTATTCTCCAAAGAGTGTGTTAGTTAGAGAGTGTTTTATATATATATATATATATATATATATATATATATAAGTTCTGCAGGAATTGCAAAACTCGGGACATCCGTTTGAAAAGAAAGGGTGCTCGGTTCCCATAAGCACGTGAAGAAGGATTCTAGCCAGACCGCGGAGCAGCTGTGCATGACGACCGCGAGTAAAAAACCTTCCACCGACAATGAGAGCTCGAGGCGTTGTAATGACACACGTAACCACCGCATCGCCACACGGTCCACTAATGGCTGCAGGCTGGTTGCACTCGCGGAAAAGATTCAACCTTAAAAGCCACTGGAGCGAGTATATATATATATATATATTAAAAAAAACCAATTTATCTGTATTTATTTCTTTCGCCCCGGTCATAAAAACAAGGCCCTGACTTTTTACGACTGCGCAAATAGAAAAAAATAAAACGCCCAGATGGGGTGACGAAGGCAACAGGTGGCGTTGCATCGTGGGGGGCCACCATTCACCACATGTGCCTCGTGCAGCAAGTAGAATAAAGAAGTCTCAGTTACGAAACTACGTCGTCTCCGCTGGATTCAAACCTACGGTACGAAGAAAAAAAAAGAGATTAGGCCAAGCGGTGTGAAACCGGGACGGAGACACCGGCAACGATTGCCCCCGAGCGCTGGAAGGAGCGTTTAACGCTCCACTTCTCGGAGAGAATGAAGCGGTGCGGCTCAGTCCGGAGTGTGAAATTCTGTTAAGAAGCGAAAAGCGAAAGCCCCTCCCCACCCCCCCCACCCCCCCACCAAGGCGACTTAATCCGGTCGAGTTGACCGGGTGCAGCCGAGGGGGCTTATGAGCCCCCCGCGGCTTAACGCGAGGCCGCGGCTTTGGCGCACCTGCCGTGATTATAACACGCCGCGATTAACGCCGTCGACTCAAACGTAGTTATTTGCCACGTTTTTAACGCAATGCAGAGAGAGAGAGGGAGAGAGAGGGAGAGAGGGAGAGAGGGAGAGAGGGAGAGAGAGAGAGAGAGAGAGAGAGAGAGAAAACGAATGTGAACGTGCAAACAGGCAGATGCAAGAACTGGCGAAAAATTTGGTCTCGACAAAAACTGAGATGCATTTTGTCCTTGTTTTTTTTTTTTTTTTTCGATGTCTAGGTTAAAAAAATAACCTCAGTTTCGCTCATGAAACAGGTCATTAATCCCGTCTGATTTACTTTGGGAATATCTCATATCTGCACATCACGCCATGCAAAAAAAGGGTTTTCAGGACATCTAAATCACCGTCGTGCCTCAAACCAAAAAGGTATAAGCGTCTGTATTCATGCCGGTTCACCCCCCCCCCCTCCCCCCCCTCTCTGCATAGAACTCTGTCTGCGTGGGTGTCTGCAACAGAGTTAATTATCCATATTTGCATGCAGGCATAAAGCGGCAGGCGCTCCCCCTCCACGCTGATTTCAGCTGTCAACCGCAGTTTATTAAGTGTGATGAATCACCCCGCCACTTCACGTCCAATCAGAGGCCCCCAAATGTGGCCACCTTTAACTAAATGATTTTCTTGGCCCCCCCCCCCCCACCCGTGGCGCGCGCCATTGGCCAGCGATTGGACGGGCGACCTGATGATACGTCTGCTGTTTGGAATCCAGCTGCCCCCCCCCCAAAAAAATGGCCCCCCGCAGCTGGAGCGGCCTTATTAGGTGGCCAGCTGCCTGGATTAGGAGGATCTCTATGAATGAAGGAAGTGGAATGTGAAAAGGTGCTCTTCCTCTCGACCTTGCCTCGAGGGTTTGGGATTTTAAAACGCGGTGCTCGGTTTAGTCCTCGCTGCATATTAACGGTGCGTTTACAAAAAGGACGTTTTCTTTCTCTCGGAGCGCTTGTACACCTCAAACCTTGAAGGATAAAGCCTTTGATCTCGGCCTGAACGGAAGAACTGGGGGCGGAGAAGAAGGAGGGAACAGGGCGGGGGGGGGGGGGGGAGAGAGAGAATGAAAGACGGTAAGAGAGAGAGAGAAATCGATAAGATTCTTGTCGACGCGGCCTCGAGTTTCCAATCTAACACGGCGCCGTATTGATTAGGCTTCATGCGAGACGAGGGGGGTTTTCTGGGACGGTAATGTAACGGAAGTGTGGATTTTGGGAGTATTTAACCAAACTAAGTCCGGTGCGGGGGGGGGGGGGGGGGGGGGGGGTGAGACCCGGTGGGTATCGGATACGTGACGGGATGGAATGCCAGAAACACGGCGGCGTACGACACACCGCTGAGGGAGAAGGTTTCATCTCGCGTCACGAATGTCATCGATATCTATTTTTTAGACGGAGAGGAAGGTCGGAGATGCGTTTCCATCTGTGAAAATCATCAATAACGAGAGGGAGCCAAGTCGATGCATTTGTTATAGTAAAAAGTATTGAAGTATTAAATAAATAGGCGAGACCAGGAGCGGCACCGGTGACAGAAAATATCTTCCGATGACGCGGCTTTCATTTGATCTTCTTCTGGGATTTGAGTCATTTTTCATTACAGCTTTCTGGAAGATGACGCACAAAAAGAAGTTTTTTTTTTATATATATATTGGCGTGCTGGTGAGGTCACAAGTGCACGACTGGAACACCGAAACCAAAACCAGGAACACCGGTGACGTCATCGGCTGCTCCGCTCTATTCCTGGAACTGAGCGGCTCGTTTTTTTTTTTGTTCTTTTATGCTTTACGATCGGCGTGCCGGATCCCGTGAACGTCACCGTCGTCATCCAGCGTGAAGAAAGGAATGACGACTGGGCACAACTAGAACTACATCGGTCCAAACGGATGATCGGTTTTCGTGAGGATCGGAGCTGATCCCAAATCAGCCCATCGGTGCATCACAAGGCTGGGGGGGGGGGAGGAGGAGGAAAACGCCCACTCCTTCCAAAAAACTTCTGTGAAGTAAACACTCAAATCTGCTTGGTGGAAAACCGTGTAGTTTATATCCAGAAGCAACTCACAGCTATAAATGCTGAAAAATAGAAGCAGCAAAGTGTGATCAGTCAACCGACTGCGGATGAATAAAAAAGGCGAGAAAAATAAAGTTAGAAAGAACGGGAAGGATGCTCTCTCTCCCTAAAAGATACAGAACAATAAATGATGTGTCTATACCTCGGCGACTCCTCTGCATTCCCTGCCCGACTCTATCTCGCATTAACACACACACACACACACACACACACACACACACACACACACACGAGCAGGCAAAGAGATAGCGGGAGACACTCTTATCTCCAAACACTGGCAGCTCATAATGAGAGTGACTTCCTCTGCAGCCAGTGGTTGAGTGGTGCTGACAGCCTCCCCTGCCCTGTGTGTCGGCACCGAGGGGGGGGGGGGGTGTTAGATTTGAAGCTTGACAGACGGGCACACACACTTACAGATGTTTTTCACACACTCGCAAACAGCCCGCCGCACGTGTGTGTGCAACCGCGGCTTGGAAGAGGACGTGTTTGAAGTCTTGACACATGGAAAAGACACATTATATTGAGCTTTGGTGTATTGGGGGGGGGGGGGGGGGCTTATGAGTGGGTGATGCCGCTGCACCAGCCAACTGGGAGGAGGACGGAGCTTAAAAGGAGAGATTTTAAGTCAAACAGACATCGACACACACCGATGAGGAAAAGGAGGTGGGGGGGAGGGGGGTTATAAGCCAGAGAACGCAGTTTCTGATTATCGCACAGCCTTCCTGTAGAAAAAAATTAAAAAACATGCACAAGTTGGAGATGAACGGCGTTCAAAATCCGTCCAGAATTAGTTGCGTTTCAAGCGAGACGCCGTTGACATGTAAGGGGGGGGGGGGGGGGGTGATGAAGGTTCTGCCTTTTGGCCGTCGCACCATCCGTGTTTACCGGAAAGCTTTTTTTTTTTTTTTTTTTTTTTAAAGGTACAAACATCGGTTTAAGATGAGCACCGCCAGCCCAAAACGCTACTTTATCACACATTTGAGAATAAGAGTGAGCGTGGCAGTTGTATCAGCTGGTCTTGATTCACGGGGGTGGGGGGGGGGGGTCTGTGAATGTTGTGACACCCGTTGTTCACCCACCGCCACCCCGTCGTTTAACCCCGTTTAACCCAAAGTCACTCTCGGTCATTGTCACTTTTTTTTTGCAGCGCGTTACATTTCTCTACCCCAATAAAACAGTCATGTCAAATAATCTTTATTTAGATATTTAAAGTGTCAAAAACAAGCCGATCGAGAGAGATCGGCATGTTTCGAGAAGATGTTTCTGGTCCAGTGTTCATGAATACAGTCACTTTTTCATCCCATTTCCTCCAGCGCTCTGATTTCTCCAGTAGGTCCAGTAGTAGGTAGCTCTCCGTCCACTTGAATCTCAGATATAATCCTCTGATCGGATCCACGGATCGGTGATTCATAAACACGAGCGAGGCGGCCATTTTCATCTCTGCTCATGTGAAGTCACGAAAACGATTTTATTTTATTTTTTGGGGTTTCTTCTTCTGCTCAGCGTGACCACGTCCACCTTTCTGTTTACCCATTTTTAAAAAAAGGAAAACAACAACTAGCATCTCACAAGTTCAAGGACAAAGAATGATGAGATATCCAAGAAGTGGGCGTGACCCATTGCTCCGTGGAGCATGTTTAGAAGCCTTCGAGTTTGGCGTTCTGGTCGTCGCCATCTTGTTTTTGTTACAAATGACTTTCACGGACTGAAAACTGAAGTTTAAGTTCCAAAAGGAAAAAACACAGGCCCTGTTTAATTGTCTTTTTACAAGGCTGTGTTGACACCGTGAACCGGTTGTTACACTGTTTACTGAAGTAGGGCATCAAGTGAGAAGCAGGGTGATTTCCCCCATAGACTTCTATAGAAGCAAACCAGAGGATTCGCCCCGCCCCCCCCCTGGTGGTTATTAGAAAGAATGCACGTTTAAAAAGGCACATCGGCATTCGCTTTACTTTACCAGAGTGCGGGAGGAAAAAAACAACTAGAAACAGTGCACATGCATGCTTCTATACTCGCACACAGGGGGTTGCAGTGAATCCAACGTGGACCGCTTTCGAGATGACGTGTTCTACGATGTCCGTGTTTCAAACACCTTGTTTCCACGGTTAAACATGTTCAAAGCCACTCCCGGAGATTTACTGCGACTCATTGTTAGCGATTGAGACAGAAAAACATGAAGACAAATAAGACGGAAAAGGAGCGTTAAAAGTTTTTCTGTATTATTCTCACATGAGCTCTGAGAAGCGTGTTTAGCTTCATGAAATGGCGCTTTGTTTAAATCTCTAATTATCCCCTCCGTGATTGTTTGTGAATCAGCAATTACAGCCTATATTCACGTCAGGTGCACGTGCACACACACACACACACACACACACACACAGTCTACTTGTGGCCAAGATGGCGTGTCTCTCTAATGAAATGAGACTGACGCCTATGGGCACCGTGTAGGGGAACAGGTGTTCGGGGCACAGCGGGTGTGTGTGTGTGTGTGTGTGTGTGTGTTTGAGTGTGTGTGTGTGCATCTGTGCGCTGTACGTATGGGTGTCACCGGGGCTTAGTCACTTCAGTCGAGAGAAATGGGGCCGATTATGGAATTATAGGATCACGGCGGGTGCCTATTGTTCCTATAGCCCGGGATCACCGAGTCCCACCGAGCCTCCTGAAATAGGGGGCCCACAGATTGCTGACTCGGAAACCCCCTTAAGTCTGAGGACATGGGAGAATAAAATGGTTTCAATATTAAGTCATTAATATTTCATATTTCATCTTTAATTAAGCATAAAGTTATGTAAAAAGACCCCCACCCCCCAAAAAAAAGCATGGTCAGATGGGATGAGAAAAGAAGCTGTACACTGCACTCACTCCTCCAACATAAAGAAGTCCGGTGAGAAAAAAAACATTTTTTTACACACACACACACACACACACACACACACACACTTCACATTCAAGGCTCGTTTGCATTGTTCGTACAATAGTGCACGTAACGTTGGAGGCATTAGGGAAATTAAATAGGCGCAGAGGCGATATCTATACATTTGCATAATATATATATATATATATATATATATATATATATTTTTAAACGAGAATCCCCCCGAGAGAGCACTTTGCGTACGCGTGTTTTTTTTTTTATTTTTATGCCGAGTACATTTCCTAGAGCTCTCCGCTCGACAGCGAGCTCTAAGCTCTCATCATCGCTGCCTCGCGGCCCCCTTTTCCTGTCGCCTCGCCCCTTTAAGTCCCACGGAAAGGAGGCAGAGTGATCCCATGCTTTCTGTCTCCCCCCCCCATCACCCCTCCGTCCCCAGCGCTTCAATATTCTCCTCTAATGATCAGATGCTATTCTCATGCGACCGGTGTCCCCTTTCCGCTTTGTCTTATACGCTTATCGCCATTTTTTCGCCAGCAACTCGTCCACCTATAGCGACGCTGTAGACAAAGACATGCTCTCCATTAAAGCTGCACTTTAATGACGCCGGGCTAAAAGAGAGAGAGATATGCAAAGGTGTCAATTACCACGAAAGAAAAGGTATTTGGAAACTATAGGCCCAAGTGGTTGAAGACGTCCCAAAAAGGGTCCAAAGATAAATCTGAGGGGGGGGGGGGGGTCACGAGATCATTAATAAAAAATAAAAACAAAAACAAGATGTGGATTTGTCCTCAAATGTTACGATTCTCCTAAATAGGGTTTCACTCCTGAAAAATCAAATTAAAAAAACATCACTCGCCCCCCAAAAAAAGTGAAGGGCACGAAGAACTGAAGTTGAGAGAAAATGAAACAAAAAAAAATTTGTTTTCTAAACTTCTTTAGATGTGAGGACTTCCAGGTATATTTCCATCGTACGTTGAATACTTTTGGAGTTTTGAACCGTCGGTCAGACCAAAAGGAGCAACTTGAGGGCTTCACCAATGTCTCTTTTTTCCCCATTTAATGTGCTAAAACAATTAATAAAGTAATAGAAAGAAGTAGAAAAAAGGATGAAACATGAAGTGAAATCATCGTCGTGTCCTTCAATGACTCTCGGGCCGCTCGCCGATACGACGTCTGATCTCTGCCACTTGCAAAGAGAGAGATATTCAGTAAAAGCCAATCGATCAACATCCGAGTGGCATTTGGAAAGTTAAATAAAAAAGGAGCTGGCCTGCCTTCACGATGAGAATGACACCATAAATCTGTCTGTTCCCACTTTCTAGAAACCTGAGGCTCGGACCGTGGAGCGATAGATGCCACCTGCCTGAGACGTGAGCTATGATCCTTCCAGCACCGATGGGCCCCCCCCCGCGGGGTGTCTCGTCCTCCCGTATTAAAACGCATTAAGGGGGGGGGGGGGGGGGGGGGGGGGAAGTATGAAGTGTGGCGTGTGCAGGGGGGGGGGGGGGGGGGGGGGGGGGGGGGGGGGGGGGGGGGTCTCCGAGGAAAGTCCTCAATTTTATCCCCTCACAGTCGCTAGGAGGAGAGAGGAGGCCGTCGTTCTCAGCCGCTGTCTCGCAAATTGGTCGTGAAGCCGGTTCCCCCGGTTGGCCAAGATTTTTGTTCATCTCCCGTCTCACCACCCACATCGTGATCTCCCCCCTCCCCCCCCCACACTTATAGGAGGAAAACATTGGCTCTGGGCAAATCGGGCC
This sequence comes from Cyclopterus lumpus, assembly GCF_009769545.1. Classification (NCBI taxonomy): domain Eukaryota; kingdom Metazoa; phylum Chordata; class Actinopteri; order Perciformes; family Cyclopteridae; genus Cyclopterus; species Cyclopterus lumpus. The sequence goes on along the minus strand of NC_046980.1, from coordinate 4,420,033 downwards.
TATTGTGAGATAAAAAAATTAAAAAAAGAAGGCTCCTCTTTTATCAAAAGGGGTCAAAATACCAGCGTTGTGGAGGCGGAGCGTGTCTGTTTGATTTTGACACGCCGCTCATCACCTGCAGCGCCGTATTCATAGATGCCCCCCAACGACAGTGCCTCGTCTGTGGGGTCCACACACAGGGGACGTGTGGCCGTGAAGCGGGGAATAGCGTCGCCATCTAGAGGAAGCTGTCGGCATCGCGCGTGCGCCCCCACACACACACACACACACACACACACGCACACACACGAATGGGAAACAGGAAAATGCTTGTCACGCTCCGGCGTTACTCACAGAGCGGCTCCTTTTCAACAAGTGGATTCAGACAGCCACAAGAGGAAGCTCGCCACAACCACGGCGAAGGACCCCCCCCCACCCCCACCCCCTCTTCCCCTCTCCATCTGAAGCATTTAACCACTGCTCGATGAGACTCAGAACTATAGCTCCCCGTGCAAGGTCACTTCCAGCCAGCAGACGAGCGGAGAGAGAGACAGATGTAGCGGAGAGGAAGAGGGAGGATACACACTTGACACACAGATCACCTTCGGTGAGAGCATGCACAGTGAGAGAAATTAAAATATCCGAAAAGGGGGGGCGGGGTGGGGGGAAGGAGATTGGAGTGAAAGCCTCCACGGGAGCAGATTGTTGTTGTTGCTGCTGTTGTTGTTGTTGTTTTCTTGTTTCATTCTTACCTATGATGGGAGCCAGGCGGAAAATGTCAGACAGACGGCTGTTCACGGGCTCGTACGGAGAATCCTCCAAGAAGTCATTGCCTGCGATGGAGACAAGAAGATGTGTTTATAGATGTACAGATATAGATATAGATATTGTTTTCAACATCCCTCTTTTCATCTTTCACCCCTTCACATTGGCCTGCAAGTGACATGCGGGGAGGGAGGGAGGTATATTCGGGTCAGTCGATAGCCACGCTGGCACACAGCCCTACGCTTGATTAGGCAGGTTGGTCAGCTGTGTTGCGCAACTGGAGGCCGACCCACTGGATGCAGTTTTAGAGACCGAAAGCCCCCCCCCCCCCCCCCTGCTATGATCAACACTTAAAGATGGCACTGCCAGCGCTGAGGGGCTTCACGCTCCATTAGCTTCAAGGAAAGTGATTTGGGAGGTCAAGGAGTATCTTGTTGAACCAAGTCAAGGAGGGGGGGGGGGGGGCATTCGAATGAAAGCTGAACGCAGTGGACCGCTTTAATAGATAAAAAGATGTGTGCTACTTTTTAGAGTTGTTGTGCTTGTGGTACAGGGGGGGAGGGGTCATGGAGTTGGAAGGGGAGGGAGCGTGAGGGCTGATGGTTGCCCAGTCCATACAACAGTGGGAGGAGCCGGGCAACTGACCCCCCCCCCCCCCCCCCCCCCCCCCCCCCCCACACCACCCCTTTACTGAGCAGATTAGAAAAAACCTATATGGGGGTGGCCCTTTTTTTGTTGTACATTAATAGCTGCAGGGCATACTCTAAATGTAGCAGTGCACCCAAACAAAGACCCCCGAGGGACTTAAGCAGAGCCCGCCCCCCCCCCCCTTTAACCCTTCCCCTCCAAAACAAATGAATCATTAATATTGTGCTATTGCGTCTTCTTTAATAAACCTTTTATACACACACGTGGCATCAAACCGTACTCTGACTAATAACATGACCCGATGCTAAAGTGTTGTTGTTGTTGTTGTTGTTGTTGTTGTGTAGAGTAGAAAAGTTGCATCCGCAGCGCCGACCCCACCTTGTAACGTCTGGTAGATCCCCCAGTAGATGCGCAGGCAGTTCTTCTCCTTCTTCATGCCCCGCTTGCAGCGGCAGTTGTACAGGGGGCTCTGCTTCAGCGCGTCCACGGCGCTCCGGCACTCGTCCTTGGCCTCCATGGCGGCCACCATGCTGAAGTTGCTCTCCTTGCCGCCGGCCGCGCACTGCCTCATCGTGCGGTACTTGGTGCTGCACGCCTGCTCCTTCAGGCACTGCTCGCTGGCCCTCACGCAGTCCAGCCGCGTGGCCCCGGCGGCGCGCGCGCTCTCCTCCGCGCACGACGACACATCTGGGAGGCGAGGAGGAGGAGGAGGAGGGGGGGGGGGGGTAAGAAAAAAAGAAGACAAAAAAGAGACACTTTCGAAGTGAATAATACCAATAAAAGTGTAGGTGCGTAATGACGCACGTGTACGTTCGCCAGGGACGAACCCACACACAGGCTGCATCGGCGTGGAACTGTATCCAGATCGGTTTCGTGCCATACTTCATAACTTCGTGACGCAGTTTGCAGACTTTTACACTGATGAGAGTGAAGATTTGCTCTGGCGTTGGTTACTGTTTGTTTGACGGGGCAGCACCTGATCGACTTCGGTATCTTGGACCACGGCAGCCTGCACACGTTACCCGGACTCTCAGTGAGCAGCTCCCCCCCCACACACACACACACACACACTCAAAAACAACGCTCACAATGCATACAGCCACTGAACCCCCCGCACGCACCTTTGGGATGTATATTCGAGGTGGGAAATGAATCAAGGCGTAAACTCACCCAAAAGAGGCAGAAGGACGTACAGCACTTGGAGGATCATCGTCTTCCTCTTCTTGTGAAACATTTTTAAAAAAAAGAAAAAGAAAAACTCCTTTTTTTTGGGGAGGAATGAAATTCGCGAGGAGCTGAAAGCGACTCAACAGTAGTTTGATTCCCAGGGTACTTCCACTGTGCTGAAATCCATTGGAAAGACGGAGCAGTGCGCGCGCCGCGCTCCGCTGTACAACACGGTTCCGACTCCCCTCATGCGAACAACGATTGTCTCTCCACACACACACACACACACACACACACACAATTAAAAAGAAGAAGAAAAAAGAAAGAAAGAAAAGAAAAGTGCCCGGTCCCGATGCGCCGCAGTTTATCAGACTCTCAGTCAAAAGAAGAGTTCAATATTCTTTTCGTCCTTCTGGCTCTTTTTCCTCCCGTGCGGGTGGTCTTCTCACCGCCGGGAGACAAAGGGATCGGGAGCTGCGGTGGATGGAGGCGAGAGCGGGTGTCCGAAGTGTCCTCCGAACTCCAGCCGGTGGGGATGCTCTTTTGAGTCTGTGCGTCTGAGCGCGCACACAGCCGACTGGAGCCCTGACGCGTTGGCCGTCTGCAGCGCGATCAGCAGGGAGGAGAGTGCCAGCCCCCCCCCCCTGCAACCCCCCTCCCCCTCCCTCCTCCCTCCTCCTCCCCCCGCCCCCCCCTCTCTCTGCTCGCACTAAAGTACTGTTTGTCTTATAATAAATGTACATAGACAAACCTTCCGATCTGAGAGCTCGCCCCCCCCCCCATCCTCCCTTTATTACGGTAATATCACAGCACAGAAAAATATAAATAATGAGCTTTAAGCTTATTATTATCACTATAACTCTCTTTGGGGTTATTATGATGTTTTAATTATGTTTACTTTGATTATGTTTACTTTCCCAGCTCATATTCTCACAGAATAAAACGTTATAACTTTTCCATTCAAAACAAATGTCAAAAAGCACACACGTGCCACATATGACCACAGCGTGTCAAATGATCCACTCTACATGTGTGTGTGCGTGCTTTTGTATTTTTCAGGAGTGCTCGTGGCAATTTGTTAGATCGGAATCCCCCCTTTTTTTTTTTTTTTTTAAAGAGTGCCACTTAAAAATAAAATAAACATGAATGGACACATTTCAGATGCACCTATATAGCATGCGCGTGGCTCCTCCCAGTTTGCTGTCACGTCAATCCCATTCTCAAAATGACAACAACAAAAAAACATATATATTCTTACGCAACATCATCCGCCACCTGTGACGACAGCATGCTGAGAGTTGATGCTGATGATACACATTGTTATTTTATTAAATAAAACATTCATCCTCCATACACAAAAAGATACGGGCCGATAAGCCCCCCTGACACCGGGAGGATGCCGCCATCTGTCGGTGGTGTTGAAGCGAACAGAGAGGGGGGCCTTGATTTAAAAAGAAGAAGAAGAAAAAAAGGGACATGAAACCATTTGTTGTTGTTTTGATATCTCCTTGTGTGAGGGTGAAATTACAAAAATGGCTAAAAATGGCGACAGGGATTCGACCAGACAGAGCGTGGTGGTCATACGGTGCACGGGCGACGCACCACGCCGTGCGTAACCCTCTCTTACGGGGCATTGATTTGCCTGCACACGGTATATATTTAGAGGCTAATCCACTAAATGACCAGACTATGTCAACGAGCCCCCTCTCTGCATTAAAGACCGGGATGAATCAATCAAGGATGCTGGCGTGCGCCATAGTAAATCAACACGCACGCGCGCACACACACACACACACACACAGAGATGGGATGAAATAGCTTATTTAAACCTCAGTGAATGCTCCCTTATTGAAAGGGAAGCTGTGATTAGGTGCGATGAATCAACCCTGCAAAAAGGTACAGTCACTTTTCTTTTCTTTTTTTTTTTTTTAAATGGCTTTTCAATTTTGCTGAATAGATTCCGCCACTTTTTATTATTAATATATATATTTGTTTTACAGGGAACATGACAGAAAGTAGGTACGGATGAACGACAGGCTGCGGCTGGTACAATGTGATGACTTTGCTTGTTCTCCAGTCTCCAGAGGGGGAGCCTCGCCAGTCAGGGGGGGGGGGGGGGGGGGTGATTTATGAAAAGCCTCAATCAATATGTGATATTAATTTTGCAAATGCGTGTCACAATGATGTAGTCCTCGGGTCATTTTGACGTTTCACGCGCGTAATGTGGCTCATGGCACCGGATCAGAAGCTCCATTTCTTTCTTTCTGTTCAAGATTTTTTTTTTTTAATGTGTGTGTGTGTGTGTGTGTGTGTGTGCGTGCGTGTGTGTCAAATGTAGGCGGCGGAGTCTCAATGGATTACTGTTGAGGAAACTGCTGACTGTGCTGACACAGCGCTTCATTACGTGCAACAGTCGCGCGAGGGATTGGACTGGTCAATGAAAGTATGGGGGGGGGGTCATGTTAACGGAGGTAGCAGCACGGGGGGGTATACACGCGACGGAAATAGTGACGTAATTGAGGCAAACATTAAACGCAAATGAATGACGTTAGCTAACGTTATTTGTCAAACATGTAGCTACACGGTGACGTGACCCGGTCGCACATGTACTTCCGGTTTAGTTAGCTAGCTAGCTAGCTAACGGTAACGCCGGCTAACTATTTAACCTGCGCTTCTTCTTTTTTTAAATATTACTTTACCGTTTATTAGCGACGTGAGTCGCGTCTGTAACCGGTTGGCGACGCTGTCACAGCCGGCGGTTGTTTCCTGAAAAGCTGCGTCATCGACGTGGGTTACGTTCGTCTCCGTGGCAACGTGAGCGTAACGAGACGTCGGAGGGCGCTAACTGACGCTAGCTGTGAGCTAGCGGGGTGTATTTCTTTCATTTTTAGGTGACTTGTTAAGCCAATTATTGACTCAAAACATGAGTTTAGACACACTCTTCCAACAAATCCTTCTAACTGAACAGCAGCAAAGTGAACAGACACAAGAAAACAAAAAAGGTATGCTCGCATGCCAACTTAGCTAACATAGCTAGCTTACATTCCAGCTAGCAACACAAGCTAGAAGCAATATGAATTATTAGCCTCTTTTATCAACCCACATTTAAGTTTAATTTAATTTATTATTATTTATTTATTATTTATTTTATTTAATCTGATGTTGGTTTTCTCCACACATCTCTACTTCAGTCAAAGTGGCCATCATCAGATGCATCGAGGAGATCAAGAGCGTCACGGAGAAGAACGCGAACACCTGCGAGGAGATCGAGTCAAAGGTGACGCCATGAAAACCATCTGCTTTTCTTCTCGTATGTTGCTAATGTGTGAATTATGAACACGTTTTCTTGCGCTGTTTTTCAATAACCGCCTCTTCTTTTGGCACATGGATGATTTTGGAAAGCCGTGTTTGAACTTGTTACCAAAATTGGTTGTCTTGACACAAAATGGCGCCCGACAATACAGTGTTAATGGTTGTTAACGTTCGAATAGGTTTAATCAGTTTTAACAGGTTTTTACCAATTGTTATTAATACTCATTCATAGGAGGAACATGTGACTATTGCCTGTTTCATGGTAGCTTTCTGGTGAGTTGTGACAGCTCAGCCTGATATTTGCACAGCCTTATACTCATATCATTGTGTTTGACCTTGAACTGTGAGTACATACAGTAAATATTCATCTGGGGCTCTTGCGTAAGGAGCGGTCGCATCATGAAGGATTGGTTAATATTTTACCATTGCGTCAGAAGGAAAACATATAATTGTACTGCTTGTCCAGGATGGATTTATAAAACAGGGATTGTTTGTTAGTGACAAAGATACAAAAATAAAACCAGGAACTGCATTAATTGCCGTACCTTGGGGCTGCATACAGTATAGTGGCATTGACATATGAGGAAAAGAAGTGCATATCGGCATATTGATGTGCTGATCTGCTTTTATGATTTAAAACACTTAATCTCTCCCATTCGTTTTCATCAACAGTGCCGCTGGAAAATCAATTGCTAATTTCCACCGGATAACATTAGAGAAACCTTTCAGCATGTGTGAGATATGATGTCAAAGGCAGGCTCGTTGACCCCCCTCAGAAATATCGCTCACTTCTTCCTGCGCCTGTATAAGTGGACATCCGATCAAAAGAGCAGATTACTCTCTTATTAGTAAAGCTTGCTGAACGCAGTATTATCTGGCCCGAGAACACAGGATACTGATACCTTTTTATTCTGACCCCTATGGAGTGGAATATTGAAGCGCTTCACATCAGATAAGCAAGGAGTGTTTACAGCACACTGTGTGAGTGTGTGTGTGTGTGTGTGTGTGTGTTTACAGCTCTCGTGACGTAACACCTTACAGTTTACGAGAGCTGTCTTAAGATAATTACACTGTTTAGAAAACTTGGGAGCCGATTGTGCTCGGCGAAAAAAAACGCATGCCGCCACGCAAGAAACTCACCTCCTCGACAGCTCGAGCAACAGACTGAAAAAATAAATAAATAAAACTCTACGGGAAGTCGTGCCCGAGGCGTCTTTTTTTTAAAGAGGCGTCCTGCATGAATTTACCCTCCCACGTAATTTGGCAATTTTCTATCCCTTGGGCTGTACCATGTAATCACAACCGGGGCGATGAGAGGCTAGGGGAAGTAAACAAGAAAAGTTTAAAAGTGTGTGTGTGTGTGTGTGTATATAGTGAGAGAGAGATGTTGAAGACGAAAAGAAACCTCAGGGGATCTTTTTTGACTAAAAGTAGTCAAAAAAAGAGGCTCACTGTAACATGTCGCCGTGTACATGATTTTTCATTGAATCTAATTTCTCCTTCTGTGGGATCGCTAACTTGTATGAGGTCCCTCTTCGTACATCTGTCTTGACTGCCCACTCATCTCCTCGCGCTCCAGGCTCAGCGCTCGTCTGCGATGGAGCTGCATCGTGACCTGGCGAAGAAATGCGAAGTCCAGATGTTGAGGCGAATTGAGGAGACGCTCTGCCACGGAAACCAACGGAGGGACCGCCTCGTGGGTTTGAAGCCGCCTGAATCAATATTTACATTTTTTTTTTGTACGTCACGTTGGTTATGTGTAATATGAAAACCCGGTCGGCTTTCATAGTGCGAAGATGTCCTCCAACTTGTATCATCAACAATGCTGCACTCTTTATTATTGTTGGACATCATTTCCCATGATCTTGTCTTTTCATCCCAGGCCAAGATAAAGTGGGAGTGGAAAGAAGAGGAGGAGAACTTCCTCCAAGAGATCTCAAAGTTCAACGGGGAGTTCAGTCTTTGCGCGAACAGAGGCGTCGTGTTCCAGAGCCAAGCGCACACCGAGGTCCTGGACCTGCAGAGGGAGGTGGAATCCTTACACAAAGGTCGCAGGAGACTGTCAGTTGTGCCGCTGTCGCGGTAGACAGATGATGTTGTATGATCATGTTGTACGTCAGCGTAGCATTTAGTTGTACAATGAGAACATTAGTGACTCGGCAGCCATGTTGGAACCAGTCGAGCCCAAACGATGCTCGGCTGGAGACGACGACAGTTCGACCAAGTGATGCCATTTTTTTTTTTTTTTTTAAGATGTTTCCATGCCAGGTATCTGATCAGTGTATCCATATGATCAATAATGTGCACCGACAGACAAAGCTTAAAGCTACAGTAGTCTAAGATTTGTATTCAAAAGGAAAGGAAAGCTATGCATAGTGTTAATTTAATTTCATCAATATGTTCAATCAACACATACTGTGTTGTAATTATTTTTACAGAAGTTGCAGTCCCAATGGTTTATATATTATATTATATTATATTTCTCAAAGCCGGGCGACTTTTAATGACAAATTATCCTGATGTGGTTTGAAGTGTTTTCATTAGTTCCGACAGGTTGAGGGTATCGCTCCCTTCACCAATGAGGACCAGTGTCTTCATATTGTGTATTTAATCTGAGTTTTCTTATTGTTGGTAGCGTTTAAAGTCAATTTAAAGAAAAATGCCCACATGGCATTCACCTGGGAATTGAGAAGTTTTTCTCTCCATCGAGCAGTAAGAATTCTCACTGAACTTCAGCCCTCTGGATGATTTTTTTTATTTTTCTCAATCATCCTGGAGGCCTAAATAGGATTCACCTTTTTCACCTTCCCCCCCCTCCCCCCACAATCAGAGATGGAGCTGATGAGCCGCAGGAACGACCGCGTGAGCTCACTGCAGAAGGAGCAGAGAGCGCTCCAGATCACGCTGCAGGGCCTGGATTACACCCAGAAAGGTGAACATACCGAATGTTCATTTCCTGTCGGTAATGTGGTTCTGAGAGAGCACTTTTTAAACTGCCCTTTTTTATTTTTTTTTATTTAAAAAAATATATATTTATTTCTTCTTTTGGCTTGACGGAAACCAAATCTAGAGAAAAAGGGGGGTGGGGCAGTCGTACAGTATCTTGAGCCCAGATGTTGAACATAAAGTGTGTCTCTGGTTTCACAACCAGGTGTGAAGGCGGGTTCAGGGGGGGGGGGCTTCGCTCACGCCTACACGCTATGCGTTCTCCGCCGGAAGCTATCCAGCACAAATGCAGGTTTAAGCTTGTTTGGAATGAAAATATCGCCCCATTTAAAAAAAATAAAAATAAAAATAAAAAGCCACGGTGCCGTGGGTGTGTTTTTTGACGACGCAGTGCTCTCCAGGAAGTCTAGATTGAGTGATCGGTCCATGAGTGGGAGAGGTGATGTGCGGGGGTGGGGTGGGGGGGTACCGTACGATGCAATCTCGGTCCCATTGTCTCAGCCCCCTCAAATGTTTTAACAATGCACACGTGTGTCTTGTCTCGCTTGCCATCTTTTTTCTGACTGCAGACCTGGATCGGCAGCTGGCCGAAGCCGAAGCAACGACGGCGTCTCTGCGAGCGGAGAGCCTGTTTGTCAGTCGGAGGCCGCTCACCGACGCCACCTGTCTGAGGTGAGTGTCTTCACACCTGTCTGGCCGCCGGGAGGGCGTTGTGTATCGTGACGATACCATAACGGTGTATGGCGGAGACACAGAAGAGTAAACTGTAAAAAACGCTGCGGGGGAAATAAAAGCATCCAAACACAAAACGGAACAAAACCGAATGGAAACACGGCGTTGAGCTATTGTTGTGTTAATTCAAAGAAGCTTCCTGCTATTTTTTAAATAATCCTGGGTGAGCAGCAGTGGTCTTTTAATTAGCTGTCCCCCCTCCGCCAGCGCTGCGTTGTTTTCTTAATCAAACTGGTGGGAGTTCACCTCGGTGGTCGCACCGACGGCCTCCGACGCCCCTCGTGGTGCCGATCGCACTCGGCAGGAGGGAATCTGGGTGTCGACCGGGACGCGTCGCACCGCCGGCTCATCAGACGGAAGGTGTTTTATTCACGGGGCGCAGAAGTGAAATACTGCGAGAAGTGCTGAGTGGACCAGTGAGCCCCCCACCCCCCACCCCCCCCATGTCGGTGTTTCTCTCTCTCTCTGTATCCTGCTGGCTGGAGTCCAAGTCCAGAAGTGTAAATAACCGCATTAGGAGCATTTGGCTTAATTAAGGCTTTGATCCATAGTGTATTTCATTCAGTCAACAAGTGGAGGAAACTGAGGCCAATGTGATTGATGCAGGGAGGTCTTTTGGGGGGGGGGGGGGGGGGGGGGGGGGGGGGGATTAACGAGGGGCAGAGATTTAAGTATTTGCACTGAATGCTTATGCAGCGAAAAGAGCTGCCATTCGATTTTTTTTTTTTTTTTTTCATTTCCAACGTGACGTATGATTTTACCAAACAAGCATATAGAGCGACTTTGAACGGAGCTGAGAAATGTACAACATTTAACAGAACACATACATATATACACTAGTGTGGAACTGCGCGTGGAATTTCCATCAATATAATAGATGTTTGTACCAACAGTAAGAGGAAGCTGTGCGTCTGTCTCAAAATGAATGAGCAGAAAATTAATAAAAGTCAACGAGTATTAAGAATCCTTTTGAGTGTCGGTTCGACGCGAGTTTCCAAAGCAACGGTCCTGACGTAACCATGGCGCTGGAGAGTCCAACATCTCCAATGGGTGTTTAATTGGGTTGAGGTGAGTTAGCCATAGCGTGGCTGACATAATTGTCATCCTCGCCATCCGTCCTACGACCCCCTGCACGGACTCACGTATTCAGGTTTCCCTTAATTGTCACCCATGGATATCTGTGAAAAGAGCAGCTGGCTTTTTAAATAAAAGTAATGGGCTTTTGGTCACTCGTCAAGTCTGAGACGGCATAATTTAATACTAGTTAATTATATAGCAGTCAATCTACATATTTCAAAGCTCTACCCCCCCCCCCCCCCCACCCCCCCATCCTCCTTCTTGCCTTAACTCACTCACGCATGTGGGTAGCATGTCTCGTTCCATCTATCAGCCCCCCCCCCCCCCTTGGGTTTATTAGCCTGCAGGAAGTGCTGAGTGTGTCTTCAGGGGGGGGGGGGGGGGGGGGGGCCTCCTCCTCAGCCCTCTTCGTATGATCGTCCGTTCTGAGCCCATCAATCCCGTCTTCGCCGTCTCTCATTTAACTCTCCACGCTTATTGATTGTTGGAAATTGAATGCGCGTCAATTTGAATGAGTGCTGCAGTCATTTAAAAAGTGTTCAATGTGCAAAACAGGGAGGCTGCCCGCTGTCGATCGTTCACTGTCGCGCACTAGAGCGGAGAAAAAAAATAAATATATATATATAAAATAATACCTGGAATAGTCAGTCCATGTGCCCTCGGGATTTAGGAGTTGTGTTATGTGCTATATTATATATATATGAAGGCTCATTTGAAGATGTCTTTGCGGTGCTGATGTCTCATATTTAACTGCAGAACCCCCCCCCCCCCCCCCCCCCCCCCCCCACCTCCCAAATAAATGGCATCATACCGTGTGCTCGCCCCTAAAAAATAATTTGATTTGTAAGTTCCACACAGAAGAGCAAAGTTTGAAACGCTGCTTGCGAGAGTGCAATTTTGGCTGCGCTGTTTTTATTGTTTCATTAACTTCCAATAAAAGGAAGATGAAGGTTCAGATTCACGTGCAGCTCCGTATAGATCGTTCGAAACACCTGCCGACGCTTTTTAAAATCACAAAGAGTCCAATGCTTCTTTTATTTTTATTTTTTTTCAACCCCCAGAAACAAACTCAACCGAGTAACACAATTTAATTTGTGTTCATGAAGTTATAGCGTGAAATATTAACTTTTGAGAGCAGATGGCGTGAAAGAAGTTTGTGTATCGGCTCACTTCTCGTGAGTCACATCACGAGGTCCCCACTTCCTGTTAGCGTGCATTAGCTTGTAGCTAACGACAAATCCTTCTGGATGTTGTTTTTATAGCACCTTTTTTAAAAACCCAGTTTACACACTGCTTTACAATAAAACAATCAAACAATAAAACACAATAAACTCAGAGAAAACTAACAATGTCGTAAAACACAAAGAAAATCGCAGAAAAGTGTTTTTTTTTTTGTGGGTTTCTTTTGTTCCACAGTCAAGGAGACGTTTCACTCAACTGTCAAACTAATTGTACGTTTGGCCGCCGAGTGTATTTCCGGTACTGGAGTCGTTTATCGTGCACGTTGACATGCTGAAACGGAACAATCTGAAGACTTCTGGAGAAAAGAAACTATTATCTTAAGCTGGTTTATTATTCGTGAGCGTTCTGTCGCAATATGCATGTTTCATGTAGTTTATTTGGTTTCTGAGTGATTAACCACAACAGCAAGATATCAACAACACAAAAGACAAAACAATGTGTTTTCAACTTTCATGATTTTTTTTTTCTTTCTTTCCTTCAGTTGCTCACATTGGGTTTCAATTTGTATTGTATTTATTTCCCCCCCCCCCCCCCCCCCCAGGATGAGGAAGGAGCTGGAGATGCATAAAGAAGGGGAGCTGCTGCGAGAGGCGCTCAGCTCCGAGATAGACTTCCTGAAGTCGGTACGTGGGGAACAAAAGCGTTCATTCAAAGGCGAATAAAACGCGGAACATTTATACATTTACACGTCGTTATTCATTCTCACCACCAGGAAGAAGGAAGTAATAAAAAAATAATTATATTCATCCTCATTCTGTGGTGGGTTCTTTGTAAGCGTTCATTTAGTCTTTTTCCTCTCTTTTCATTTCTTCTCTTTTTTTTTCTTTTTTTCTATCAGCAAAATGTGGACGGCAGCCAAGGAAGGGAGCAGCTTTAGGTTTGGCTGAACGTCGACGGGTCACCGATTGTCTCCTCTCTTACAAAACTAACGTGAATATGAAGAACAAACGGAGATAAGTCAACAGTGTGTTTGTTTACTATTTACTTTAAAAGTTACATGAATAGAGCACCTGTGACCTTTTTCCTCTCTTCCATATTCTCAAGATCAAAATACAATGTCTGTTTCAAGTAGTTCGCTTCAATGAGAAATGTTGCTTGTTAGTTACTTTATGATTTATGCGCACGAGACGAACCACATGCACAAACGAGGCATTCAAAGAGTGGTTGTAGATCGCCATCTAGTGGACAAAGAGTCGCACTGCAGTTCTAGGGGTTGTTGAGTCATGACAGAGAAGCTTACATACCGAATTGAAACATAGATGTAAGATGAATTTGTTTCAATAGAGCATGTTTTTTTTTTTTAATGCTCAACATAATTTCTGTAAACCATTTCAAAGAGATGCATGTCTGTCAAACTTTTTCATGCTCTCATGCTGTTGAAAATATATTCACATGTAAAATACTTTAAATAAATAGAGAAAATAAATGCATTTAGGTGTTGTTTTTTTCTCATCAGTAAAACAAATAGAATGCATGCTACAATAATAACATACATACACCTTCAGCCTCTCCCCCATGTGGCTCAAAGGTGCACTGCAGTTATACATGTTAAAAGACCACGGAGTAAAAATTCAAATGTATTTGCTAATAAGAATAAAAATCTCCCTCGCCCCCACCCCCCCCCCCCCCCACCGACACCCCCCTGTGGGACTGGTGCGAAGGTTTCATGACCGTCGGCCACTGGTTCTGCTGAAATGTGAGTCAGTTACCAGCAAGAAACATTAAAGGGAAATAAATGGTGTTTTTGTCTGTTGTCTGCCTCCTAATGAGAGATGCCACCGTCAATCCCTCAAGCCCCGCCGACAGTTATTTCAGTAATTGATGATTACACCGTCTGTCGGCCGACACCAGAGGGTCGTTTTCTCTCTGATGAGTCCTAATAGAATGATCCGTAACGTCAATGGCCACCTAACAAGATCCCGCAATCTCATTTGGACTTTTTAACCTTGACCCCCCCCTCAGTAAAGTGCGTCTGGATCTAAAATATATATATATATATAACGACTGCTGCTCTCCGGATCTCGTCCGGCGGGGCACGTTAAACAATGAGCGAAACGGAAACGAAGGTAACGGGAATAGTTTTATTCCATTTAAAAAATTTAAAAAAAAAAACATAAAGCCGTGACCTTGTAAATGCGTCGTTCTCATCCGCACACGAGGCAGGCGGACTGCGGCGCTCCATGTACGCCTGCGGCCATCAGCTCGGCGGTCAGGTCTACGATGACGCCGCTCTGCAGGCCGTTGCTGGTCTTTGTGGTGAGGCAGTCCTGGTCTTTAGGAAAATACGCCGTCTTCACTCCGGACACTTGAATATGTGATTCTAGAAATGGAGCGAGAGGGAAGTTAAGGGGCGGAGTTAAGAGCAGAGTTAAGGGTGTTAATACATAATGTGAGTGGACAGTTTAGGACGTTTCCGTTAGCTTAGATCACGTAGATAGCAGGTCCTCTTCACGGAGTCTACCACGTTTTTTTCCTACGGTACCGTAGTTCTCTTTGTGAAACCGCGTTAGCATGAACCGCATAGGGGGGGGGCTAATCTGTGCAACCGCACCGCTCGATGCCACCGAATCCTACACCCTGTCCCTTTTTTTTTTTAAATTTTTTATAAAACCAAAAGGTATCCTCGAAGGTTCCACCCCACGTTTGGTTTGCATGACATCTTTACGAAAATCGTACAAAAGCCTTTTTTCAAAATAAACTTCACAGGAAAGAACTCGGTTAGAGTTTAGTTTCAAGTAACCACGGTAAGTGTCAAAAAAATAATTACGTGACGCCTCAACATTGTGGGACCCCCCCCCCCCTTCCTTCCTGTGTGCTTTTGCTGTCCTCGTTTATGGTTACGTGCGATATAACGCACCAATATCTTCCGCAGGTATAGCTACGAATGCTTTGAACGTAACGTCCTGAAGGAAACGCCTCACCGTGGCACACAGCCAGCTTGTTTCCTCCGACGTACTGGGTCTGCCACTGAAACCGGGTCTGCGCGCTGCATTCTTCGTACGGACGACTCCTCCTGAGAAAAGCAAAATCGTAACCCTGCGGAAGAAGACTCCAAATTATGTATTCTGTTTTTTTTTTTGTTTGTTTTTTTTTCCTTTTATGTTTGGGCAGAAATGTCTTTTTTCACTTACGTGCTCGCACAGAGGTTTGCAGTAGCGCCTGTTGGCCACTGTGACGCACGCCAACCCTCCGTTGTCGGGGACTTCGGCTTCCGGGCATTGCTTTGGGTTAGCACCGTGGCAATCTAGATTTAATGAATGAATTGAGAGGCATTTAAAACATCGGACATGTTCGAGGCCCATTATTTTTGTCCCTCTTGTCATCCGCAGCCTCCTCCAGGCCTAAGCCCTATGCGGCGCTCCGACTGGTTGAAGAACAGTGAGCTCCACGTTACATCTGCACAAGGAGCAGGTTTGTTGTAATCCGAGATGACGGCATCCTCAGGAAAGTTCACCTGAGTCAGGGTTGGACTTTAAGTGCCTTTTGCAAATGGGATCAAGTAGATGTAGTCATTGCTGTAGTAATGTTTGCTCATTATAAAGTGTTGCATTTCTTCACAATAAACTAACCTTAATCTAATTTTAAACTGGTCACCCAGATAAGACAACACACACACACACACACACACACACACTCCCTTATACCTTGCAGCATGTGCGTGTGCAGGATATCGGTCACATTCCTCAGGGAGAGCAGGAGAGCAGACGTCTCCTGTGTCGTCCACGCAGACGTCAGGTCACCGCCACACTCTACCGCCACCTGCAGGACGGGATCAGACGCAACAGTCGTGTTGGTTCCCTCGTAAGCAGAGCAACCCCCCCCCCCCCCCCCCCCCCCCCCCCCAAAAAAAAATAGCACTTTTATGTGTCGTTTAGAGTTCACCTCGAGATCTGCTGATAGACGCTTCAAGAGCTGCGTTTGAGAGGTACACTTGTGAGGTAAAGTTTCATCAAATGCAGAGGACAAGACTACACACACACACACACACACACATACACACACACACACACACACACTGTCAGTCTAAATGTACTGAGTGATCAACACATCACAGAGGAACGCACAATGCCGTGAGATTACCTGCTAGTGTGCAAATTAGAGCCAATGTTCCCCATGACGCCATGACAACCACACCTGAACACTTCTGGATGAAGGCTAGAGGACGCCGGGACGGAGGGATTTATCGTGTCGGTCCCCACCCGCGGGTGCAAAGTTTACAACAATTGGCCAATAGTGTGATCTGCCCACCAATTTGTGGAGTTTCCAACATTTCGAAAGAAACGGTCTTTTCCGGAGGTGAACTTTGGAACGCTACGTTTTGTTGTGTGCTATTCCAGTTTACATTCATCTGTCCCATTCCTTCTAATAATACCCCCCCCCCCCCCCCCCCCCCCCCTTCGTGCTGACGACGACGGGGGGGGGGGGGGGGGAGCCGGCAGGAAGCCTTTGTACCGCTCAGACGCCACCCGCCACAATGTCAGCGTGAAACCTACACCCACAAATACAAAAAAAAAAAAAGTGACTCGGTGTCAAGTAAGTGATGCCACGAAGGATGACTGTGTAAATAATTCACCGGATGGATGTTATTCATTATGGATGTCTGGCAGCCGATGAATCATTGAAACTCTTTTAAAGAGTGTTTGAGCTCATTAACGAGGGAAATTGGCTTTTTTTAAAAAAAAAAAAAAATGTAATTAAAAAATGTTTAATGTTTGATATGAGGAACAAAGATCGGTGCTCCGCATGGACCTTGAAAGCCGTAATTATCGTAGCGGCGCGCTTACATTCTCCGCCTGTTTTTTTTTTGTCTGGAATCCGCATCGCGAACTAAAGAAATGAGAGAAAGTAGAAGTGTCGTCACGGTGTGTACACGCAGCGTGGACGAGTAAAAAAACAAACAAAAAAATACAATTATGAATGAATTAAAGCTTAAGCATTTGACATGTTGCATTGGTTCAGAGGGCGAGGAGTTGTTGTTGTTGTTGTTGTTGTTGTTGTTGTTGTGGCCTGATGCCTCCATTCGTGCAATGCATTGTGATGCATGAAAACATCATGTAGCAACGGGGAGGAAATGGGGGTCTCGGTAGTGTTCCTCCACCTGGTGTCACACTTTGTCTCTTTTTTCAACATTTTATTTTGTCTTTAATCTTTTCTGTTTCTACAAGAGTTCCCAAAATCATTTTCCCGACGTCGTCAGCTGACCGCTACGTCCATCCTCCCCCCATCCCCCTCCTCCCCCTCCCGTCCTTTTTGCTGGATGAAAAATGGAAATAAGCCCTCCTGGGATACGTTGTCAGGCGGAGTCGTGGGTCCGATCCCGATCCCGATGACCCCCCTCAAAGCTTTAAACCCTGAACCCTCCGGGACTGATCTGACGTCAGCTGGTAAAGAGTGTGAGAGGCCGAAAGCTCTCGAAGTGGTACCTTGAATACGCCATGGTATGTACAATTGTGGGTATTTATTTCATATTCTTTACACACTCATATTCCTCCCAAAATAAACCGAGCGTGGAATAAAACCTCTGCTCACATCCCTCTGAAATTTTGGATATTGATGAAAACCCTCTGACCGTCATCCCACTGTCATAACGCTGTTATTGCACACGGCACCAAGTTGTCCCTGGCCTCCCTGTACTCCCATCGACCCCCGCCGCCAACAGAGGTCACCTCTCCCTTGTTCACCGCGGCCGCACCCTCACGGCCGATAATCAATTAGAGCTCGTTAGCTCAACGTCGGGTCGACAGCTAACGAACCTTTCCAAAAACGACGTCATCGCTTCTTACGATATTGGTGTTTTTATTTTTTCTCTCCAGGTTATCTGAATGCCCTCAGAATACCGGGGGGGGGGGGGGGGGGGGGGACATATAGCGGCGTGTTTTAGTGACGTTATATATCAAAAATATTCTTCTAAATCTGGCCTTTGGTTCGTTCCATTCTTTTTAATAAAACGTTGCATTTTTTTTTTTTTTTTTTGCAAAAGGTCAGCAAAGCTGCTTTTGTTGTTTTTGTTTCATTGCCGCAGATTTTCTAGGAAAATTTACCGAATGTTTTATTTATTTATCTATTTTTTAACTCCCACTACGGCTGAAGATGATAATATTCAGATTCGAGGCGATTAAAGTAAAACGTGCCCTGAGAATCCCCCTGGCGTCAAAGAGTTTTTACGGATGATGGATTCTTTTAATCATGTTGGAGCTCCAACCGAAGGGACGCGTCCTGGTTTTTATCTCCTGGTTTGTTTACCGAATAACGTGCAGATGCAGAGAAATTGGGATTTTATTATTTTATTTTTTTCCATACCTCATTTTCCAGCTCCGTGAGCCACGATAAGTAAACATCCTCAGCCGGTAAATCTCGCCGGGGCACCTGACCCCCCCCCCCCCTCTTGACCTCCGGCTCAGCTTCTCGATGAACACCTCGGTGGCCGTTTTGAAATTCTTTTAGCTCCACTTCTGTCTGACAATACTGTCTTGAAAATATTTAGACATCGCTCCTGTCGGGCTCAAAAAAAAAGCCTGAAATGCCAACTGTACCCTTAACGGGGAAATGTGTTTCGTAAAGAGATCTTCCTGTGAAGCAGAGCGCTGAATGGAGGGAGGAAAAGAAAGTTACAATTGCACATACCTAGTTATTATTCTTTTTTTTTAATCGTATAATTAATATGAGCATTACTCCAGCCACACACACACACACACACACACACTTTTTTATTGCGTTTTCAGTTGATAAATGTGAACAAAGTTCTCTTAAACAGGTTCAAGCCGGTAGTGAAGGTGCTGGCAGCGTCCGCGATTTCGTCATCCTCAGATAGACAGAGCATGTCACACCATTTATGTTTATTTGCTTCCATCAGTAGGACAAGGTCCACATTACACACTTAAAAATAAATATCCACAAAACAAATGGAAAACCACGCTGCTGATCCTGCGCTACGTTTCAGATTTAAATAATAATATCCCTACTATCTCATTATACAAATAGCACATCCACTAAAATACTAAGTATTCTCATTACTCTTATCTTTTATTTTTTATTTTTTTAAACCCCCTATTAAATTCTGAGTCTAATCATTAAAATTGTATGACCACTGCTACGGGTTCTCTGGAGAGGCCGGGCTCTGTGTACACAAGCACACACTCACAAGTCCAACATGAATGCATGGACACACACACACACACACACACACACACACACACACACACAGAGAGAGAAGCCCTTTGTGACCGCGTGGCATAAAGATGATGATGAATGCCGCGTGCGACAGCAACAACGCTCTCCCTCTCTTGTCTAACCTATTCTCTCAAATACTTACACTCCCCCCCCCCCCCCCCCCCCCCCCCCCCACCCCCTCCCCTCATGGCGCTCCTTGTCCCGAATTATCCAGGCGTGGAAAACTGCGACTCCGTTTGTCAAATGATTCACACGGATGAGCCAGGAGCGCCGAGCTAATTGGTATTCAGGAAAGACGACCGCGCTACCTGTTTCAAAGACCTCCTTTTCCCTGTTTTGGGAGGATCACCGCAGCCTTTGAACTGATGAATAGCTAATAACGTCTATTAGCTCATTTTTATCACCCCTTTTTTGTGTAAAAAAAAAGGCGCAGGCAACACACACAGAACCTTGACCCCCCCCCCCCCCCCCCCCCCCCCCCCCCCCCCCCCCCCCCCCCCCCGCCCCTCGCCAGACAAATTAGCGAGACGACGCTTACTGTACGGGAGGAAAACAACAACAACAACAACAACAACAAACAAAATCAACGCGAAAACGAGATCTCCTCTCTCTCTCTTTACCTCTCGGCTTTTCCTATGACGAGTTCACGCTGCCACTCAAACCGAACATGCAGATCTCTGAACACCTACACGGGAACGAAGAGAACATCCACGCAGCCGAGCAAGCACACGCACCAGATGGAGGAAACCATTCATTTATCGAATATTTATGAGATGCAAATGTGGATTTTTTTAAAGATGGCGGCCCCGTCCCTGAACACCTGTTTCCCCCCCTGCCGGCTCTACCGAGCTCTTGTTTACCACCTGTCCTGTTACACACTCCTGAACACCGGCGGTCCTTTTTTCTTTTCTTTTTCAGCGCTACATGCACACAGTTTAATTCTTATTTTATTCTTTTCAGAAGCAAAAAAAAAAAAATCATAATTAAGTTGTATTTGACCAAGTGACTCTAGCTGTCTTACTTCTTCATAGACAGTACATTAATCGTACTTAATGTGGAGATAACGTAGGAATACACGACAGAAAAAATAAATAAATATACAATGCAGAAACGTAATGAGAGCTCCGATTCATAAATGTCTGTAATCGGTCGTTGGTTTGCTCGCGGCTCGGCCTCCTGACCTCACGGTCTGACCTCTGCATCATCCCGAGTGGATGTGTGTGTTGGGGATTCGCTCCGTAGCTTCACGACAGAGGGACACACTCGGGGAAAAGGGGGGTCAAAAGGTCGCTGTCCTTGTCTGTGAAGGGTCAGCGCAAGCTGACAGGAGGCCAACAACCTGGTGCCAGATTATCTTCTCCCAAGAACAGAACACCAGCTTTTTATTTATTTATTTATTATTTTTAAAATGGCGGAGACGAGGCTTTTGTTGGAGATCGATATCTTAAGATCCGTGAAACTTTTATTTCATTTTTTTATTGACTTTCAAAGGAAGAATCGACACCAACATGTGTTTCACTTATATTCTCGTGCATGTTTAAGATTGAGGAACTCTGATGACGTGATTCATTCATATTCTCACATCAGTTTAATTCAATATTCATTTAGGACTCACAGGAGGATCCACCTCCAATAATAATAAAACCCAAGCATGTCTTCATTCAATTTTAAAGAACCAATCATAGGTTAGGCTATTATATATAAACAACAAGGGGATGTACACGTCATGTATGATGTTATTGATGTTTGTTTTTTTGGCAGTGCTGGTTTGCAAACAATTTATTAGGAATAATAAGTTTGTATAGCGCGATATAAATCCAAGACAATGCATACATAAAATAAAAAAAGCTGTAAACACACAGCAAAAGTCACCATTTGATATAAAGCTATTTGAAAGCCAAGATGAAAAAGCTTTAAACTGTCCGTCAAAGAGGACAGCTGGGTTTCTCGCGTCCCTTTTCTGTTGACTGGACTTCACTCGAGCCTTCGCCGAAGCCGATGACAAACGTGGACGAATGCGTCTCCTCCTGCTGGGTTTTGTTTGGCTCTGGCCCGAACTGGCGTGTCTCCAAAGCGGTCCGCACGAATCCAAACTGGAAGTCTTTTCTTCCACACGAAGCAAATACGGAGAAGAAAATGACCCCAGCAACTTTCAGGTGGCGCCAAAAAAGCGGATTGGGCCTCGAGCCCACGTTTGCCTCTCCAGCTCCCCTCGCCACGGAGACCCGGAGAGAGAGAGAGAGAACAGACTGCACGGGACTCGAGAGGCAGAGCGATGGGCACGCCATTCACACAGATATGGGACCCCCCCCCCCCCCGAGAGAGGAGGCGCTGACCATCCAGGTCCAAACATCTGGAACCAGGCACACCACCGACAGCCAGGGGTATAGGAAAGAGAGGTCCCGGGACGGGCCGGTGGTCCACCAAAGAGAAGGAGTGAAAGGAGAGAACAATAACAGGGAGAGAGAGAGAGAGAAACAGCTTGGCCACTCAAGTGCTTGAGGGACACAAATAAACAGGATGGGAGAGATGGTTTATTTAGAGTGTAAATAATTCTCCTCTATCAGGACAAACATGGACTGTGAAGCATGAGGAGAATGAGAACATCAAGATTTTAACTAGGTAATCCTGGTGAATTCATCGGGGGGGGGGGGGGACGACTTCCTAAAAACACACAACACTTTGTTATGAAGTTATTTATTTTTTGCCACGTGTCATTTTTTAGGCTTTGTAGTTTGAAATGAGTGAAAACATAACGCGAGATAATGCTGCGCGAAGTGTCGTATTTTACAAAGTGGAAAAAGGCTATATAAAGGTGTCGGGTGGGAGGGGTCAAACAAACTAAGAGGACTTTCACCCGGGAGACCGGCGTTTGGGTCCCAAAGTGGAGTTTTTTTTGTGAAGTTACTTTCATATCCCGAAAAAACCCAGCTAAACTGCAGGCGTTTCACGGTAATGACGCCCTAAAATGTTTTATCGCAACACGTGGAACGTCCTTTTTTTTTTAATGAAATCAGGTTTATTTTGTATTCTTTTTAACTAAGTATAAGACCAGCGAGAACCAATACGCGCCACGTTGTATGCAGGTAATGTCTGTGAGCGTGTAAAAAAAATCAAACACGAAAAGCTCAACAAAAAGACAACTCCTTCGCTTTCAAGTTATTCCGCGGTTTCTATTTTTTTCCGAGACACGGAAAACTGCTAATGGCGCCGTGGGACGATAGAAGGGCTTTTCAGATTAGTAGCACCAGAAGCAGCTTTAGGGTTCTTCCTGGTCTTTTGAGGAACCCTCCCTCGTTGGGCGAGTTTGGCTCTTTCAAAAACACGATGTCATTGCGGGGAAAGAAAACTCGAGACAACTTTGGAAGTTTTCCGTTTTACCCACTGTGATTTCCATATGAGATCTGAGTGTGCAAATGTCTGTCTGTCTGTCTGTGTGTGAGTTATTGGTTTAATTTTCCGCTTCACGCGACTGTAAATTAATGCAATTTGAAGGAAGCTACCGAGGCTCGTAAAAAAAAAAAAAAAGACTACAGTGGCGCCGGTTAGGCCAGATGATGGACGGAGACGGAGACGGGAGCTCCCACGCCTTCGCAAGTCTTGATTCACACTGTCGATCAACTTTCTGGGCTTCTTTTTAAAAAAAAATATATAATTTTTTTTTTTTTATCACATTGCACTTAAAATCTGACCTGAAAGATTAGAAACGGGAACACTGTATATAGAGACGAAGCATAAAGTGGATGGACGCCCAGTCACACACACTCATCCACATTTCCACTGCAGCCAATACATGTTAAAGTGAAGATATAAAAAATAGATTTATTCCAAAACCGTTTATCAATTCTAATATAGAACGTCTTGGAAAAAGACTTTGCTGCCTGACATTCACAAGGCAATTTTTCTTCTTAAACACAGGTGATTGATTATAAAACCAGACATTTAACTCAGGAAATCAAAAAAAAAAAAAAAAAAAAGACAGTAAATCTTCTGAGTGCTTATCAAAAATGCATTAAGTGTTGATTTATTCATAAAGCCTCATTTTGGATTGTAAATGTTCTAATTTTGAAGCAAGAAAAAAAAAAAAAAAAAAAAGAAGGTTTACTGCAAATAATGTTGTTCTGCCTGGAATAAATAGGTCCATCACGTATATGACTTGCGTCTCCATGCAGCATGCATCCCTTAAATAATCATAGCTCTTTAATTCCATGGCAGAAAATTATCATGAGGCCGGAAGACCGGTGTTATTGTGTGTGTGTGTGTGTGTGTATATACACACACACAATAACACACACACAATGAATAAATAACGTGGTTATGTTTTTTTTTATCACTGCAGCAATATGACTCCCATCATGTTTCAGTCACATTGACTTCAACATCATACTCCTACCATGTGTGTATCTTGATATTTGTGATACCTTTTTCAAGATACCGATACAACATAATACAGTTGCATTGCGAGAAAATACCCAATATGCAAAACGCAGCTCTGATCTCCGATTTGTGAAAGTTATGAAACCAGTGTGATATGATTATCTCCAAATATACAGTCGCAGTTGGAATATTTGAAGATGTTGATTGAGTAACTCCTTCAGTGCCTCCAGAAATATCAGAATTATGGGTGGGGGGGGGGGGGGGGGGGGGGGGGGGGGGGGGGGGGTTGCTTTGTGCAGAGTAAACGTGGTAAAAAGAAAGAGATGAACAATTTCCCCCTGTAAATCGCTAAGCTGTCTCTAAAGGCTCAGTCACATGAGCGTTTAAAATGTCAACATGTTTTCATCCCAATCAGTGGATTTGCTCCCTGAGTAAAAACCCACACAAATCTTCAGTGTTTAAACTTTGACAAACAAATGGAGAGAGCTGTAAACCTCCACGTCGATAATTAACCTCTTCTCTCAAAAGTATAAACCAGAAAGGGAAAATTAATCGGCTTACATTCATCCCAAAACCCATATACACATATACACATATATATATATATATATATATATATATATATATATATATATATATTCCTCTGAGCTAAACTGACTTCTAAATGTAACGTCAACGCGATTTAAAAAAGAGAAGTTAGCATCAGCAACGCAGCAGCATTAGCGTATGAGTCAGAGCACCAGAAGGGCCACACACACGCACACACACACACACACACACGCACACGCACACACAGGCGTTTAGTCTCCGTGTTAAATGTGCAGAACCTGCGAGAAAGAAGTCGGCCTGACTTTGCACGTCAGCTGTTATTTGCCTCGAGAGCTGATCTGCGTGGGAGCGCGGTGGCGGTGGCGGTGGCGGTGGTGGCGGCGGCGGCCGTGTCGGGTGAAGTACGTGTGGTTTTTGTTGTTGTTGTTTTTTTTTTTAAACACCTCGGGACCCCGAAGCAGATGCTTCGCTAAACACAGCAGAGAAAAGGTGCTCCTTCCTTCATTATTTACAAATGTCACAGTTGTCGCTCGTTTTTTCTTTTGTTTTTTTTTCCTCCAACCAGCCTGTCCTGCAAATGCCACAGTCTGTGTTTCAGCTATTCCATTGTTGAGTTGTTTGTTTTTTTTGGGGGATTCCAGCGCGCACGGATCAATACTTCTACAATCCAGACAGGGAAAGTAAATAAGGTCCCGTGTCCCTGAGCAGGTGCTGATCCCACCGCGACGCTAAAACAAGCCTTCGTCCTCACGGCTTTATAACGGTTATAAATAAACCATAACCAAAGGAAAATGATTTCATTAAACTTCTGAAAGCTGCACTTTTTCCTTTATTTCTTTTCTTCCATATGCCAGATTTGATTTGGACAGACTGCAGCCCTTTTGTGCGTTGTCACAATTGTACTGCCAATCACCGGGCGTGTGTGTGTGTGTGTGTGTGTGTGTGTGCCGCGATCTGTCTGTATGCTAATGAGCGCGCCGTGTCACCGGTATTCTAACCTCTGCAGGGTAATATGTGTCAAAGCGAGCAAATGAGACGCTTGCGAGCTCAAGCGCAGATGATTGCACCACCTGAAGCTTTGTGAGTAATTGATTGATTGTTTGTCTGCAAGCAAGAGCAGCTGGCATGAGTTCAAGGTGCACACACACACACACACACACACACACACACACACACACACACACAGATCCTGTCATGGAAGGAGTTGACCTTCGCTCTGGTTAATGCTTTTGATAAAACTTGAAAAGTTAATACCCTAAAAAGAATGATTTTCATGTACCGCTGCAGATATGTTGACTTTTCATATCATATCATCTTAAAATTAGTGCATAACTAGTGATATTTGCTTCTATGACCACACATGCATGTTCTCCTTTACATCTTTACAGCTATTATACCAAAGCTCCAATTGTGTCCATGACAATTTTAAAGGTATTCTTTTGGTTAGTGTTATTTTGGTTTAATTGAAGAGAATAATACAGTGTTTTAAGTCACAGTTTAAATCAATAATTTGAATTAAAGGTACGTTACGTTTCTATGTCGCATGCCTCCGTCGAGAAAAGAGCGACTCGGAGAGAAAAATCTTCAGGAAAAACCGAAGTTGCCGGGACGTTTTTTAGGATAGTTTCTATTATGGCTTCACCGCTTTATTGGACTTTATATTGAAACGTTGAGATGAGCATGAGAGGCTTGATGACTTGAAACATAAATCACGAGCTGGCGTCACAAGAGTCGTTTCAAACCACTTTAATGGCACAAGATGCTTCTTCGGCTGGTGTGCCACGTGGGGGCACTTTTAATACCTCGTTTGGACGGGTTTTTATTAGCATGAAACTGAATGTTAACGATCCTTTTCCAAATAATTATCCGTTTGCCTGCTTGATAAACTGAACATGACGGACTGGAGAAAGGAGTTGATTTGACCCCGAGGTAAAACATTTACAAAAAGACCCACGTGGACCTTGGAGCTAAATGCAAAGTAGTTATGAGTGAGCATCTTTTCATCCTCTTCTTCTTCTTCTTCTTCTTCTTCTTCTAATGTCTGCCCTGCAAGCCAGCAGCTCACGAGAAAAGCTACGGAGCGCTAACGATAGCCCGATAAATAATGTGCTTAAATAGTCCACAATTAAAAGTTACAGCTGGAAGGTTATTGCAGTTAAATGATGCAGCGAGAATAACTGCTTTTCAGTTGGTAAAAGGTTTTTGTTTCTCTTCAGAGCGGCTTGTTCTCATGCACGATTTAGTGTTGCGGCTGAACTCCGTGACTCTGGCAAGGTTCAGGCCTTCACTCGTTGCATGTTTTGGATTGGGATTATTCAGTTTACAATCAGGGAGCCCGGGGAATGAATTTAAAAGCTCAAATGTATTTAATAGACGCCTCAAAATGAAGGTTTACCTGTTTACCTTCTGGTCCTGGGCCTCCTTTTTCCTAATCAAACCACTTGAAACATTGAATATGACGGTCCGTTTCTGTTTGTGGCCGTCGTCATCTCTGTTAACATCGCTTAGATTGTTACCTGAAAAGCAGAATGGAGGAATTTCTCTTGAACTGGAAACGCAACGTAGCACTGGAGCCCCCCCCCCCCCCCCCCCCGTCATTGATCCGGTGGATAGTCTGCGATTGGCCCACAGGTGGAGCATCTGTCCAGTCAGACAGGCAGATGGCCAGATGATCTGACATATTCACCGGTCCCGGCCCCCCCCCCCCCCCTCCAACAGACGGAAAACTGGAGGCTCTCCACATCAGCCTCATGCAAAACAAACAGACTCTCTGTCACAGATTGTGCACACATAACTACATGCACAGAATGAGTGTATTTCTGACCACACAGACAATTAGTATGATTTGAAGCAGGGAGAATCTTACAAAAAGAAAACTGTTTCCCTATATGGGTTATACAAACGCGTGTGTGTGTGTCTCTCTCTCTTCATCCGGAATCAATACACTTCATCTGATATATAAAGAAAGTATAGCGTGAGTTTCAGGCAAGTCCGAGATTTTTAAATTCCTTTTGAGTAAATTGAGTTACAATATTATCCTCCAACACTGGAACGGTGACGCATCCCAGAAGGGTAGTGCAACACCCTGGTGTGGTTTGGGAAATGATGTAAAATACATTTCAAGCAATCGGAACAGCAACAATCTCATTCGCCACATTTGGTTCATTGTAGCCTCGGTCCCCGACCCCCCCTCTGCCTGAAACTGGCTTCCTCTCAGTCGTCTGCCCTCTGCACAGTCTGCCTCGGTGTCTTTTTACAGCTTCCGAGCTCCAGTTTCTACTTATCTGCCAAGTCATTTTCCTTTCAGTGATTTTGTAATCAGCTCCTCATCACGACTGTCTCCAGCCCGCTCTTAATAGGTTTCTCTGTGGCTAATATCAGCTCCTGGTCTCCGTACGCCATTAGCCTCTTTAATGAAAGCGTGACCCCTATCTGCGGACCCCCCCCCCCCCCCTCCCCCCCCTGTTTCCCTCTCGGCTCATCCGAAGCTCTGGACGGCACAACGGCAAGGTGATGGAAAAATGTCACTTCTCATCCTTATTCAATTTTATATTAGCGGTTATGGCTCCTCGGACGCTCACACGGAGCCGAATGCTGAAGGGCTGTTTTGCTGCTTCGTGTTTGTGATATCTTTCCTTGGAGTTGTCCCCCCCCCCCCCCCCCCCCCCACTGTAAAAGTGTATTACTTTATTCTCCCCGCATGGTGGAACTCCCTTGTTGGGGGGAAGATGATGGAGACCTACCTATATATTTTGGTAATTAGTCCCGATTGTGTCCATACGCTGTCCACCCCAACTGAGTCCAACTCAATGTGAGCCAGGCCACCGGAGCACGTGGTCTGGCCGATCCGACCCCGGAGCGTACGTAGGAAGACACATATGTTTTAAATCGGTCTGATCGGTGTGTGATAATGCTGGGAAGTTCCGGTGTGACGTCGCTGCAATACCCAGTGAGTTTGTGATGTCGTTGAAGGCTGCAGCTAGTTTTGGTTTGCATGTAAGTCGGATCGGCAGGACGAGGTGAGACGATTTGTGACGATTCAAGAGTGTAAGACTCGGATTATTCACCGGGGAGCGGTTCATACCGAACTAAAAAAAGCATTACGGGAAAAGATTTGTTCGATCATTAGCGTATGAATCTCCAGAAGTAGAGGTTTAGTAGTTTTTCTCTTCTCTGGATGAATTGTACCCTTGTTAGAACAAGATTATTGCTTAGACAGACAATTATCTGGTCTCTTTGCGAAGCTCTTTTATGAAGCAACATGTCCAAAAACCCACATGCTTTAAAAAACTGTCATTTCTAAACTGCCAATACACTGCTGCACTCCGCCAGTACCAATCCAGTGTGCACTTAAGCCTATTTCGTAATTACTGCCACTGTGAAGACATTTCACTCTGGCGGATTAGTTAAATGTAATCAAAAGCTGTGCAAACGATTCAACAATTGAGCTTTCTGATCACGGCGTGCCGTCTGCACAGGTGTGTCTTTTGAGTCGAGTCAGTAATCCATCAGAAAACAAGCATTATGATCATTTCGTCTCGGCTTCGGGGATCGCCTGACGCCCGTTGAAGTGGAGGATGTGTCACTTGATGACAGTGTAACAACACTGCACATAGTCAAAGAGTGTCGGCGACACACTCCGGGTTCTCCCTCAAATTATTAATATAAAGTCATCTGTGCCAAACTGAGAGAGGCAACACCGAGGTGTGAAAGACGAGCGTGTGAAAGACGGTAGATACAAGTATCATCATGGAGATTTGGATAGGCACGACCAGATCACAGGAGTTCTAGAGTGCATGTAAACAGACTTGATGATGGTTGAATGTATGTTTTTACTTTCCAAATGTATATTCAGTGTAGGTTCTAGTCCTAAGAAGTCTGTAAAACCCGTTTTATCTGCTTGAAAACTGTCCTCCCAGCTGTATCATTACTTCCTTATACCTTTTGGAGGCGAAATCGCGAGGACTTAAATAATTGATGACAAACTATTCTTCCAAGTGCTGCTCTGGAGCTGCGGTCCCAACCACCACGACTTTATTACAAATGTGTCCAAACCGCCATTGAAAGGAACAATGGTGTTATTCCAACAAATGGTTACGATTTTAGTCAAGAGCACTTTTGGGAATTGCTTGTGGGAAAGTGGTTATCTCCTGAAGTTTAGGCTAATCCTTCAGTTCTTCGGAGGGGATTTCGCCCTATTACTCTGCAGCCACAAACCCCCCCCCCCCCCCCCCCCCCCCCCCCCCCCGACACTAGACGAGACATTTGGTAATCCATTCATGAATTTATTTTCTCCCTCCACGCTACATGAGATTGCCATACTCCAATGGATCCACTGGGAAGAGCAGTACCAAAACCGTATTTTGTGAGGTTGGAGAAAGGCAACTTTATGTGGACTGAAGGAGAAGACGGTGAGAAAAATTATACTTTTTAGACGTACCTGCTGAAAATATAGACACAAACTTGAAAACTTTTTCTTAAACTGTGTCACAGACTGGAGAAAGAAGTAGAGCAGCAATATAAATGTATTTCTTCTACAGCACTGGGGTTCCTCTGCGGCGGACCATTGGCTGTCCTGGGGCATCAACGGCTTTGGCTACTGTTGGTTTCTAAATCCAGGTCCTTCTTTAAATAGTGTTTGAGGCGCCCTTTAGCGTCTCTATGAGGCATATTGGTCTTTCAACTGACTCCAATGCAAACCCGTCCACGTAAGGTCATAGAAACTGCATTAGTATAAAGAGAAACAGCACAGGTGCTGGATGGGTCAAACAAAGTACCCAGTAAGTGAAGTTAAAAGCTTTTCTTTACCTTTTTTTTGTTGTTTTTTTCTCCAAACTTCCTGTGAAGACGGAAGTTTATTTTGAAAAGACAGCACGGATGCAACAAGCGTACATTGTCACAACCCTGACTCGTCCAAAACTGAAGGGTACCTAGAGCCTCATAGTTTGGTACGTTAGCATAGCATTACTAAGCTGACGCTGGCTACTGAAGGTATACTTAATGTATATTTATAATGCTTTTTAACGATTGCAACAATGGAAGAAGATCTACCCGGCTTTACAGGAACTGTGTTGTTCCTCGATTTCATTGTCTTCTGTCTCGATCATCAGGTGACGCGGTGGTTCACTTGTACACTGTGATCTGTAGCTTTAGCTTCTATCGTGATCTTTTCAACCTGTTTTCACTGCTGAATCAGCCCGGCATCCTGATATAATTTGTCTGTTTCTCTTTTTTTTTGGAAAGGTAGATCATATTTATTCAGGCTGTGCAGTTAGTGGCCGTGTGGGCTCCACGGTGACTCCGACAGCTTGATGGCGAAAGCAGAAGGGGACCGGGGGCTTAGCCAAGGCTGAATACATATTTGGTTTATTTATTTTTTTTGGATCAAGAATCACTTCATTTTGTCAGGTTTTATTTGATCCAGGAAATAGGACAGTGATGATAGAGCCTGACATTGACATCGCTTGTGGTTGTTGTCTTTTTTTGGTCTCATAGCAACACAACTACAAATACTTTCCCATCTTTCCTCTATCTCCCACCTTAGCACCCATCCACATCAGACACTACGTCCTCCTCGACTCCCGCCTTCCATCTTTTGCACTCCATCTCCCTCCCTCCCTCCGTCCCTCCGTCCCTCCCCTCCTCTCCGGGTGCTGATACAGTGCACTAATCACCAGCTCGATAAATCAATGGCTTAGCCAATAACCATTACTTTAAATTAGAGCTGCTTGCTCCGGTGAGGGAAAGCAGCTGACACCTTCATAAAGGCGCCTTTCATTAGTGGCTATCGACCTGGCCGAGCTCGCACAGAACCGGCGGGACAACACACACGGCGGGGAGGCAGAAACAGCATGAGGGAGGAGTGAAAACGAGAAGAAAGAGACAGGCTGCTCCAGGAAGAAAACCCAAAAGTTGTTTCCAGTAAATAAATCCTGGCTGCAGATAAATTCCCTCTGCCAGAATTTATCCTCCTTGAACAGATGGGATTGGGTTCACTGCATCAGAGACGGGCAGAAATTACTGTACGTGTGTGTGTGTGTGTGTGTGTGTGTGTGTGTGTGCAGCCTCTCCGTCTGTGTTTCTTTCAATCCCTTTCACTCCCCCTCGATCTTTCGGAGGCACAGAACTGGTGCAGTGATGTGGGTCACATGTAAATCAGCACAAGCGGGTCGACCTCGCATTGGCTCTCCGGCGGGATCTCACAGCTGAGAATCATCTCAGCTCGGGTATTATCAGGCACCCACTCACACTGCAGGTTTATAGATCACTTATGTAAGGGCAGTCTCAAGTTTGTTTTTTTTTGTGATGGGGGGGGGTGGTGTTCACACACTGATCCACAGATGGCAGTGTGGGATAGCCGGTTCGAGCTGAAAGTGTTGGTCATTCCTGTCCAGTCTCCTGTTTGAGGCCGGTTCAGTTCAACAAACAGGCTGCATGTTACCGCACAGTACCTTCTCTTCCTCCTCCACCACTTACGAATGGGTTAATGACTGCTTTGTGTTCATGTGAAGGTACCGTGATGCAAGGCAGTCCTCGCGTGTACCTTTTGTAGTTTGGCTAAATCTCAAGATGGAGGGTCTCGGTATACAATCTATCTCTCTCTCTCCGACACTGGAGACTGCTGGTACACATCTCACCTGCTAACCACAGTCACTATTGGCTTCTTACCACCACAACCAAAAAGCATTGCCTCCCAACCTTCAGCTTCAATCCGCATCCTTTGAGGCGGTGGGTCAGAACGGTTTATAAATCATCACCGTTTTATTTGGAAAACAGTCACAACCAAGCCAAATGCCCCAGTGAATCAGTGTAACTATGTCATGGCATGCGCTCTAGTCCAGACGATGCTGTATGCATACCGTGGGACGATCCATTGAGGGTTTATTGTGACTGCAGGTATGCTTGACCTGCTTCACATCACTGAAAGAGCAAATCACTTCTGAAATGACCCCTACCTTTTGTTTCCAAAAGCCTCGCCTACACCACTGCTCACATTATTTGGGGGCTTACCAGAAATGGGGCAACACAAAAATGTCATGAGGATCTCAAGATCATCAATGAACGCCCCCCTGGGATTCCTGAATGACCGTAACAAATCACGTAAAATCTTGTTACGTTGCTATTAGAAAATCCTACTTCTCTCCCATACCTTAGTAAACATGAGTGGATGGTTTCGTGATCAACTTCGTCAACCTCGTGATTGATCGGCGTTGCCACGGCGTTGTCCTTTCTGTGTTTTCATCCTGTAACTTTAAGATTTTCTCACTGAGTTCATTGTTAATTGTGGTTGCAAAGCAAAAGCAAGATGGCGACGGTCAAAATGCTAAACTTGAGGCTTCAAAACCGTCCACAAACCAATGAGTGACATCACTGTGACTACGTCCACTACTTCTATCCAGTGGATGGTTTGGGTTTGGTATTAGTGCTGCAAAACAAATCATTTAAAAAAAAGATGGATTTTTATTCTTTATGCAAAATTCATGGCGGAGTTTTTCCAAAGTTCAACACAGAAATCAATCAAGTGCTTTGTGCTGCTGCTTGCTGCTTAGATTATGAGGACGCATCACCGACCCTTCGCCTTCACTATCAAACACACTCTCTTGTGCATTTATATGTGCTACCTTAGGATCCTAATAATTACCAGTAGGTGAATTTTCACAGTACAAATAGTGAGAAAAAGTTAATTAACAATTTGATCCAGCTGAATTCTATAATACATTTTTTTTCCCGTCCTCCTAACGCAGAGATATAATTTAAAATTTCACACTTAATTATTTCTCAGGCAGGTTGAAATGTAATTCGAAGAATATAAGAAAGCCACTTTAGAAACAAAACACTGCAAATGAGCCAATTTGAAGGAGAATTCAAGGTGATATCCTGTGCTATATCACACAGTTTCCTCTGAGATTAGGCTGTACGCTTTTTTTCTATCTTCAGTTTTTCCCACCTCTCTCCTCAGTATGGTACCAACCATTTATCTTTTATTTGAGCTTCTAAATTCTAATGTTAAACATAACTCACGTCTCTGTAATGGCGAGGACGACCCAGTTCCCCCACTGTTTGGCTCGTCTACCAGTAGCTTCAGCTCATCACAACGTCCCACCAATTGGCTCCGCTGTCCCTCGGCTGTCTCACGGCTAATTTTATTGATGGCGCCGTCTTACACGAGACGGGGGAAGTGAGTCACTTCTAGTGTCTCCAGCAATCTTGTCATATTTTTTTTATTTTTTTTTTAACACCTTTCTCTCCTCATCATAATTAAAAGAAAAATGGACAGTAGTTGAAAGAGGATTGAAAAAAGGCAATTAAAATGTCTGTCAGATGAACTACTTGTACTTGGCTTTATCAATGCGAGGGACTCTTTATTGTGAGGAGAAACTGGATGAACGGTGCTATCACGGGAGGACAATAATTTCATAACTCACCACTTTCTGAATGTAGGTGGCTGCTCTGGATGAGTAATTTCTCCTGAAAGAGAAAAGGGCACATGGAACGGGGAGGCGAGATGAGCTGGAAGACAGTATCTGTAAATTGAAGGTACTTAAAAGGATATTTTTACAGTCCAGCTTTTCCATCCTACATGCAGTAACCGGCCAATCAAAAAACCGCAAATGTGGGTTTTTTATCGCAGGAAATCCGATGTCTGTCACTTACGGCCATATCTGTAGGCATTATGAGGATCACCTGAATCCAAGTGAGGACCCTGCGTTGCTGTAACAGCACCACTTTGTTCCAGAATGATACCTTGACGACTGCTTGATGGATGGCCTCGGAACATTTTTTTGCCTCGACAATGAATCTTCAAGAGCAAACAAGGAGGTTGACAAAAAAAAAAAGAAAAGAAGATTGGATGGATTGCCGTGAACTTTGTGGTGCTCACGTTGGAGTCCCTTCTCACGATGAATTGTAATGCATTTGGGTATGAACATACCCAAATGCACATGAGTCCGCCTCACAGAGCCAGCGTGGCTGTAGACTCATTACAAGTCTTATCGAAAAAGGGAGTAAAAACTTCAGGGGTTTTCCAAAAAACTTGAGGTTGGGGTTAATGAAACACGAGTGGTACAAATGTGAAATTGGACGCAACTGTGATCTAGTAATTAAAAATTTGGAGAGAAAGTTCTGACCTCATGTGGAACACTTTCAATTCAAATTTTGGCAATGTATTGTGGGCTTATTGACACACACACACACACACACACACACACACAGCACATACCTCTTTCTCACTCTCCGGCTGTCTCTTGTCCTGCCAATCCAATCCAAAATCCTTCATCAAACCAAAAAGCCAACAAATTGCGAATGCACGACGGGTCTCGCGAAAATCTTGAGACGACGAGGACTCGTGGAACGAGCGCTCGCATGCAGTATTAATTGACTTTGTGATGCATAATTATAAGCAATCACAGACGCACGGCAGATGGGGGTCCCTTTGCTGCCTGGATTTCAAAAACGACATCACAGGGAAAACCAAATGATGGCTCAAGGCTAAACAACGTGAGGCCATATACCGGGATCTCAAATGACCCGTGACGCTCTTTCAGTCGCAGCTGTGTGTGGGGGAAAATAAATGAACACGGCAACATCTGGACCCTTGCTGCACCACGCATGCTGTAAACGCGGTATTTGTGTGTCTACTGCATTCCCCCTCGGTGTGTTCAAGATATCTTTTGGGCTTCACACTACCGAACTAGTGTCACTAAAAGCCCCTGAAATATGCAATACGGTACGTTAAGCACACGGTGGCTCCAACACATGAAATATGAATGTCGTTTTGTTTATGTGCATGAACTGCCATGCTGAACAGCACTAAGTAACTGTATTCATTTATTCAAATGATATTCCCGCTTTTGGAATAACTTGAGGTTTGATATAAACACTGTTTAAAAGTCATTGTTTGTGTGTGTGTGTGTGTGTGTGTGTGTGTGTGTGTGTCTTGGAGTGTCCTTGATGTTACCAGCTGGAACAGATGCAGAACGTCACTCACTGAGTTGGCTGTGCCTGCGGAATGGCGATGCGGCCATGTTTTACAACAGAAGAGATAGTGTTGTTTCAGAGGAAGCATAACGCACTGGCAGCATTAGACTGATGATGTGAGCCGTCAGGTCACTGCAGGTATTGATTTGTGTCGGCGTGCCCTTGAGCGCGGCGGCGCTGAACTCGCTCCACTGCACTCTGACCTCGCGTACGCCTCGGAGGCATAAATCCTTAATTGCACAATGTGTAGCTTTTTTTTTTTTTTTACTTTTGTTGTTGTGGGCAGCTAAAAAAGCCTGTTTAGCCGTTCTCATCCTGTTTCTGGGGGTTATTTTTTATTTTTTTTAATAGCTTTAAATGACCTGCGTTTATTATTTTTTGAAAGCAGTAGTCGCTGCGTGAGACTGTACCTGAGGCTCCGTGGTGCTATGAGCTAAATGCTAACGTCAGCATGCTAACATGTTCCCAATGAGAGTGCTAACAGGTACATTGTTTAGCATGCTAACATGTTGCTCATTGGCCCCCTTGAAGACGAGGCTTCAGCCACGGCTGATGGGAACGTCATTAGTTCTGCAGGTATTCAGTCATAAACCTAAGTATTGCCCCAAAATGTAAATGTTGACCTGATGATGCTAGATCAGAAAAGTGATTACAATACATCCCGAGGGAGACCCACGATGTCGGGACCACACTGCACGGCTATTAGTGTTGAGATATTTCATTCACAGCGTGGCTAAAAAGGAGGAAATAGCGCCATGTTTTTGGCCATGTGGAAGGTCAGGATGGATGGTTGGGTCTTCTACACCAGTTGAGGACACACAATGAATGTTGGTTTTAAGTCCTCATACCAAAACAAGTGCACCAAAAGTGACTGATATTAATGTTAATGTATGGTTAGGTCAGGGGTCGGCAACCTTTCCTATCCAAAGAGCCATTTTCCCTTATTATCACAGCATATAACGTTTTATATATATATATATATAGTCATATTATATATACAAAAACTATAGTTTTTTTTATTTATAAAATTATCGAACCAGAATAAAGACACATCTAGACATTGTGTTGCTATTTTACCCGTTATAACAAAATCAAACTCTTATGAAGAGGAGAAAAAGAAAATAGAGGATGCTAGTGGGGGACAGAGACTAGAGTGGCAAAGTGTATTTATTTTTTATATTGAGGCTACTGTCACCCATTTCAAATTACTATGGCCTTTTGCAACAAACAGAGAGAGAGAGAGAGCAGTCATTATTCATGTCTGCAAAAAAAACAACATGTCTCTTTTAAATCAATGAGAGGACAATGTTTCCCAAATGATACCCACAACAAAGTATTTTTTATTTTTAAAAAGGGACTCTCAACACTGTCATGTGCTTTAACCCCCCCGTGTAAGGGCAGCCTCACATGCACACACGTGCACATCAGCAACGCAAGGAAGAAGCTTAGATAACACACACACACACACACACACACACACACACACACACACACACAGAGGGAGAGCGACTTCCTTCTCTGCTCACGTAGACATTAATCCACTATATCTTTGTGTTTGCAGCTATATTAATGCTCTGAATCCCATATATATATATATATATATTGCACCTAATGAAACTTATACCGGTGCATGTTTGTCCTACATAACAGATCAGCAACAACAACAACAAAAAAAAGTAGCTTTATGTTGACGCCCACCATCTGCTGCCAATTATTTCTACGCTTCGTGAAAAATACAGAGAACTTATTCTTTGCACTTCTGCTGACGAATGCCGTCGTCGGTGGAAGTTATGGCAGTTTCCACGGTCTTGACAGGTTGGATTAGATTGGAGGACGTCGAGGTGGCTTTTTAAAAAAAAACTTTATTAAACATTTTAATCAAGTTTTCAATTACCGCTTCGGCCCCCCTCCGTACGACACGTCCTGCGGCATTTCTCCCCTTTCTGAGCAGCTTCGCCCGTCAGCCAACTGATTGTGTGGTGAGCCGGACAGCAGAAGCAAAAAAAAAAAAAAGCTGCAGCATATAAGGCTAAATCCCCATTCTCTCTCTCTCTCTCTCTCTCTCTCTTTATTCACAGTAATCCCCAAGAGCCCCGGATGATAATGGGTAATGGATATCCAGACCCGTCCCCTTCCAGAAACACACACACACACACACATACACACACTCTCAGCGGTGATGCTGAGGCTGCAGTTTCACGTGTCTTGACAGTCTGCGTCCCCAGACCATGTATCCACGACGATTAGCCGGCTAACAGGATTACCCCCCCCCCACACACACACACACACACACATTTCTCCATCCATACATTCCATCATTTGTTATCCTCTCCTCCTTCGGTGCAGGTTTTAACCTCCAGGTGCCACAGGTGTTGTGGGGGGTGGGGGGGGGGGGGGGGGGGGGGGGGGGGGGGGGGGGGGGGGGGGGGGGGGGGGGGGGGGGGGGGGGGGGGGGGGGGGGGGGGGGGGGGGGGGGGGGGGGGGGGGGGGGGGGGGGGGGGGGGGGGGGGGGGGGGGGGGGGGGGGGGGGGGGGGGGGGGGGGGGGTGGGGGGGGGGGGGGGGGGGGGGGAAATGAGACCGTAAACACTGAGGTGTTTTTAAAAAAAAAGAAAGAAAAGGAAAAGTTCGCGAACAACTTTTCAATGCAAGAGTGACTTGGCGAGTCGGTTAGATCGGACTCTGGTTATCACACTTTGCAAAGCTTTCCTGGAGAGAGTGTGGCAGCGTAACACGTGGACTGAACCCACAACAACACAACAAAAAAGTTTGAAGTATTTTGTGCTCGGAGATCTGACAGGAGCGACGCTCCGCTCGACACGCGTCTTGGCGGATGCAGCGAATGCCGACTCGACGGCTCGCGTGGCAATTGACAGGATGCCACTCGCGTGCCCACAGTATTATGAATAATATTGACTTTTTTAAACACGTATTTCACATGATTTTTTTTTGGGGGGGGGGGCTTGAATCCAATTGGAGTAGCTATACTGGACTGTCTCTGCCAGCACTCGAAAAGTTGTGAAATTAGACTTTGCCACAGTTTTTCTTTGATGCGCTGAATACAAGAAATGGTTTGAGTCTCGGCTGTCAAAGATGTCACTCAGTTGTGGAGTTACTGTTAATTTAGAGCATAAAAATACGTAAAATAATACGTATAGAAGACTATACTGAGTGATAGTGGAAATGCATTCCAATGCGTTTCATTTGGCCTTAAACGTGAAATGAAAAGAGAGTAAAGCCGAAAGCCAAGAACAGAGCCCTGGGGTACTCCATATTTTACACAAGTTTCATTGGGATGATTTTAGAACACACGCCAAAACCTGAAAGCAGATTGACAGGTTTCAAAAAGGATTATATATATGTGGTCCAAGTTATCAAAGACCGTGGATCGAGACGTAAATAAAAAAAAACAAAAATTTGTGCTGGAAAAAAACCACCACGTACAACTCGTGTCCAATTAACAGACTATTTCATGACCTGTTGGAAGAAGTCACTGTGTACAAAGAAAATAAAGAAACTTTAAAGTAGAATATAGCTTTCAGTCCTTTGAGTCACTACACGGGCGGATCAACACGCCCATGGTGGCCTCCAGAGCAACGGGCACACCTGGCGGCCGGTTGGTTTTGGCAGCGATTGCGCGACTAAAATAATAAAAGCTCTAAACTGGATCGCTCCAGCCAGGGCAAATGGTCTTTTATGTTATTTAAAAGCTCATTTCTGAAGCGCAGGATATTTAATAAAAAAGCCACCACTATTCACAACTTCCTATGTTTCCTTAATATTTCAACTAACTCGCTCGATATTAACCCGCTCGCATCGTTATTAGACGTATTATTAGACGTAGTACAAGGTGGCATGTGGAACAGACACAGGACCGTTGATGTAATCTATCACATCGGTCGTCAATCACATCGACTCGTTAGTATCGGTAGTCACGTGAGCCTCTGGTCACAGTCGAGATATGCAATTACAATTTATTTTTAAAAACTAAGGTAATTTCTTGCCTAAACCGAACTTCCTGTAGAGACAAAAGCTTATTAAAAAATAAATAAAGGCGTGTAAATATGCGTATATATATTGACACGTCCACAATTAACGCCAGAGGGTACATAGAGTTTAAAGATCAGGCCCACTGATCACTTCCTGTGAACACGGACGTTTTATTTTGAAAAGACACGATGCATTAAAAGGAACACGCATCGAGGCGCGAGAGTTTCCCACCGGAGTCGATCTTTGAAGCGTCATTGAACGAGTTGGGAGTCAGAAAGACGACATTTACTACAAAAATACTACAACAAGTGGTTCCCTACAATCATATTCAATTCAGTTCAGTTTATTTTGTATAGCTCAATATCACAAAATTACAAATGTGCTTTACAAATCTGTACACATCCCCGTCCCAGGCCTCACATCGGATCAGGAACAACTCCAAAAAAAGCTTATTCTACTCTACAAATGTAAGACAAATGTTCAGATGGACTACAGCTTAGTTTAAGGGCGAATAAATAAAGTCCTAAAAGACTGAAGACAGATGTACTTAGTCCTCCGACTGAAAGCGTCCTCTGGATAGCGATTCCGTGAGAAGTGATGGGCAAAGGTCGTTGAAAAAGAATAACCGAGCCTAAAGGTGTCATTCATAACTGCCCCATCCCCCCCCACCACCACCATTGCGCCTCCCACATGACCGCGTGGGCGAGATGCATCTCAGATATCTATGGTCACGCGATGACAAATGCACCGCCGACCCGACCCACGCCGTTGTTGCCGTATCGACAGCGTCCGCGGCCCCGAGAGAGCGACGAGGTGGAGCTCCACGGTCGATACCGCACGCCGTCCGACCTGCACGGGGACAAAAATACTATTTATTTTTAACTCCACGGATACCAGCTGAGAAGATATCATTTGAAGGTCCACCCCCCCCCCCCCCCCCCCCCCCCCCCCAATCACATCAGGGTCCAAAAAAAGCTGCTAACTGAGGGTCCAGAGAGTCCCGAAGAGTAATAGTAATAAGAAAGAGTAAATACAGACAGGAGGGTATCTGCAGTACAGGGTTTTAAAGCGACGTTTGTATTTTGTATTTTTTAGGGAAATGTCACATATTTTATTGACCTTTTTCAAGTCCTGATATTTCTGTAAGATAACCACCGTTTTTTTCGCCAAGCTCAGACGCTACTGCCGTTTCCCGTATAACAACGAAGCATAAAAGTATCATTCTCCTTATCCTCCATGTTGAATATCAGCTAAACGTTTCATTGTGCTCGATTTCTCGATTCCGTTCGATTTGTTGTAAAAACTCTTGCGATCGCTCGTACGACGTCGTCCTTTTTTTCTCCTACAAACACGGACGCCGCGAAGTCGTTGTAAGCGATCCTGGTTTCACGTCGCCCTTCCGGCTCGTTGAGACTCTCTTGATAACCATATTATTCTGTTTTCCTGTTCATCAAAGGTCGTCTGTGTTACCGGCTGAAAACTTAGCTCGTTGTTACAGCCGGTAACAGATTTCGACAGCATCCTCCGGAGTCCTCTGACGTGTGTGTGTGGAGTCACATCGACCTCCGCGTGGAAATCACATCAGTGATTTTCCTGACATTTTTTACCACTTACTCTCACCAGCGGGTGAAAGAGGAAGATCGTGTTGTTTAAAATCTCTCCCCAAAAAGAGGAGAGCGGATACGGAAAAAAGAAGAAGAGAAAGGTATTAGGGGGATAAGTGCAGCATCAGCTAATTGACTCGTGGGTCATGGGAAGGCAGGGAGATCGTTATAATGTAGTTATAATGTAGTTATAATGTAGTTATGATATGCGAGACGATGAGGTACACATTATCTGAATGAACCGGAAAAAGGGTGAAGCTCTGAGCAGGAGGAAATGAACCGCTAGAATAATAATAATAATAATAATAATACATGGAATTTATATAGTGCTTTTCAAAACACACAAAGACGCTTGTGTATCTGATGTGTTATACTCATGCCACCCCGGTTCACTTTCTCAGCACAGTACTTTTTGCAAATAACATTTAAGTCAACAAGATAAATGACTTTGTTGAAAAAAAAATAAAAAAAAAGATTTGTTTTGGGGATATTTATGTATTTATCTTTGACAAATACATCATTTTATGTTCCCCTAAAAATGATGAGCAAAGTAGCTTCAGTCAGAAAAACACTTTTTTTTCTCCCCCCCCCCCCCCCCCCCCCCCCTGAAATAATGAACCAGTTGTGCCCAGAAATCACAAATAATGAGGAAAAACAAAAAACAACAATAATTCCAGGTAAAATGTGTCAAAAGCGTGTAATCATCCAACGAGGCAGCCGCCGGGTTGTTACTGGTCAGCATGCGTCAGCGGCCTGAACTCGCTGACTCAGCACTCTGTGGCCTCTGGGGCCGTGTTGTCTTAGTCAAGCTCACTTTGCACCTCGCCGGCCCGAAACGCGCTCCAAGTCTGAGCTCCAGTTTTTTAATTCCCAGACCTAACGACCCAGGAGTCGATGCTCATTTACTGCGCACTGTAACCCCCCCCGAGGAGCTCTGCTCAGCGGAGCGGCCGGTTGAGGCACATTAACTCTGTATATCTAAGAAGTAAGAGTTAAGATCAAGACATGTGTGTGTGTGTGTGTGTCTTACAGTCACAGAGTGAAAGTAAAAAAAAAAGAAAAAAGTAGAACGAAGCCGATCAGGCCGTCTCCTGATCCGGAGCAGCATACTTTATCACAGTAGCAGGGGGAAAAAAAAAGAAAAAGCCTCTAAATCCTAAAATGCTTCCTCTGCATTCGCTACTATCTTTATGATCCATCACCAGACACACACATCGTGGTCCTGCACCTTCACGCGTCATCCTCATCAACGCTCCGACACGTCAGCTTTAACGTGTTCAAGTAAGACAAGGCGCCTAAACTGCATATCACTTACTATATATATATATATTTATATATATTTCCTTTGAAAGCGAAAAGCTGCATCCGTCATCACGTGAGTGTAAAACATTAAAAAGGTTGTTGTTGGGATTTGAAAGCACCTCCAGAAGACGTCGCAGCATCCCTCTGACTCCCATTCGTTTTCAGATCCTGGCTCTGATACAGTGGAAACCACTGATGCCTGATGTGTGTGTGTGTGTGTGTGTGTGTGAGATTAAAGAGAGTGGTTAATCATTTAGGAAGGCTGCAGAGCACACGCCAGACGTCTTTGATGTGCTGAAGAGCTGCTTTCAGGGTGCAAACGCAGGTGTCGGTGGACCTTTTATTTGTCTTTCAGTCAAGCAAATCGGGGGGGGTAGAAAAAAACCAAGCCGATATGCGGAATGAGTACATGGGCATGGAAACACACACACACACACACACACACACACGTGCGCACACACACTCTTGTGACTTGTCGGAGTGAGATGGCTGCTTCTGACAGATCAGTCCGACCCCCGGCTGCAAAAAAGTCTGTGTGTGTGTGTGTGTGTGTGTGTGTGTGGGGGGGGGGGCTAATGTGGCGTACGGTGACATTCTGATAAATCTCCAGCCGCGCTCTGCCCTTTCACAGCTGCTGACTGCGTTAATAGGGAGTGCGGATCCCCCCCCCCACCCCCCTTACTTACCGTATAGATGGATCTGGAGGCCGAGCTGCAGGTACGACTCGGCAGAGACAACGTCAGTGAACTTCATCAAATAC
Source organism: Cyclopterus lumpus (assembly GCF_009769545.1). Taxonomy (NCBI): domain Eukaryota; kingdom Metazoa; phylum Chordata; class Actinopteri; order Perciformes; family Cyclopteridae; genus Cyclopterus; species Cyclopterus lumpus. The sequence continues at coordinate 4,377,438 of NC_046980.1, read as the reverse complement.
ATATTTGAAGGCGTCACAGAGCGGCCTGAGAGCCGTTTTTTTATTGTCCCCGGTCGCCTGAATGATGTGTTTTCCTTTTCAATAAATGAACACGTTTCCAGTACGAATCGATGAATGCTTTTGACGCTCCAAATATCCTGGATGGGGGGGGGGGGGGGGGGGGGGGTAGACCTCTTCATAAGTGTGCCCTCAAATGTCGAAAACCGAAACCTTGAGTACGAGTTCATTTTTTCTTAAAGCAGCGCTAACAAACCATAACTTTATAAATGCCTCTTGTGGACGTCTCCACTGGCTCACAGACATCAAAGCCTCCTCTCCACTTCGTTTACACCTCTCCGAATGTGAAACGTCTCCTCTGTTCTTCCATTCTCTTTATTGTTTAGCCCTCTTTTCTTTTTTTTCTTCTTCTTCGTCCTAGTTTTAGCGTCTGGTTCGCAGTCATCAGACGCCGGTCTGGTATTTATGGCTACCAAGTAACTCGGCTATCAAATCAGATCAAAAGTCAATCAAATCACCGGACTGAGAAACAGCGACATGTTTCCCTTCCACGTTTTGCACCTGCTCGTGTATTATTATTATTATTATTACATTCGAGTCACACTTCCTCTGAGAGACAGGCGACCTCTACAGTGGAGGACTTTTAACGGTTTGAAGGGTGTTTAAAAACATCCTTCGAGGCTTCAGTCCATCTGGATTTAAAATATTATCTCCGCTACGCTGCAAAAAAAAACATTTTCTAAAGGAGATTTAAACCGGTTTATCCACACAAAAAAGGAATAAATACCTCCTTATGATTATTGTAAAGTTCAATGATAATATTTTTTTTTTTTTTTTGACGTAGCGACAACTTGAGATACTGTGTTTTTTATTATTATATGATACAATAAAATGGTGGTTAAATTACATTCATCTTCAGAAAATGGTAGAACGAAAATGCTTTTTTTTTTCTCCAACAGTGCGTTTATTCAATGACACGCAGTTGTTACATCACACATCGTTATATTTAATGCACGGTATCCGTTATGGACTTATTCACCTCTTTCTCCTCATCCTTTAACCTTCAACAAAAGACATGACCTCTCTGACCTCTTCCCAGCAAATGGAGGAGAGAATCGTAGCCGGAGGCACCGTGACGGCTAATGCGTCAATAATGGAAAGTTGTGTTGACAACGGTGATTAGTCACCGCGCAGCCTCCACCCGGAGAAAAAAGAGAGAATAAAAACTAAGTGAGATACTAGGAGAGCGAACACTCGAGGCCTTCGAGGAGAGAAAGAAGGAGGAGGTGAAGAAAGGAAGCGCGCCGAGAGAAGATAATGAGAAATGGGTGAAAAAGGTGAAAAGGTGAAACTTAAAGAAGTGGTTCAAAAAAGGTAGATTATAGAGAGAGAGAGAGAGAGGAAGGGCGTCATGGAAAAGATAAAGAAGGAGAGGAGATGAAGGGAAATGAGGTGGTCTTCCTTCTGACCTGGAAGCCGGCGCGTTGTGCCCTGTGAAAGGCACTTCCTGTACGTTTGAAGGTCACTTCCTGTACGTTTGAAAGGCCCTTCCTGTACATTTGAAAGGCCCTTCCTGTACGTTTGAAAGGCACTTCCTGTACATTTGAAAGGCACTTCCTGTACATTTGAAAGGCACTTCCTGTACGTTTGAAAGGCACTTCCTGTACATTTGAAAGGCACTTCCTGTACATTTGAAAGGCACTTCCTGTACGTTTGAAAGGCCCTTCATGTACGTTTGAAAGGCCCTTCCTGTACATTTGAAAGGCACTTCCTGTACATTTGAAAGGCACTTCCTGTACGTTTGAAAGGCACTTCCTGTACATTTGAAAGGCACTTCCTGTACGTTTGAAAGGCCCTTCATGTACGTTTGAAAGGCCCTTCCTGTACGTTTGAAAGGCACTTCCTGTACGTTTGAAAGGCACTTCCTGTACGTTTGAAAGGCCCTTCCTGTACGTTTGAAAGGCCCTTCCTGTACGTTTGAAAGGCACTTCCTGTACGTTTGAAAGGCACTTCCTGTACGTTTTGACACACGACATGCTGGACGCAAAGTAGGTTGATAATCTTCTTGATTTCAACACGTTGTGCTCTTTACATAAAGACTATTCTGTTTTTCTATATTTACCTCGTTTACATGCCAAAACCATCAAGTCACTCGGTGCACATGTTCACCACGTGTTCAAAACTGCATCCTTAATCTGGGAAAAGCATATTTTCCCGGAAACATAATGGAGAATTCAGCTAAGTTGTGTGAGAACGTCATTTTGCAGTAAGGTACTTGACACGAACAAAAATAAAGTGAATTTCAACTCAACGCCGGCATGTCATTGTAAAAGTTCGTAACGCCTTCTGTTTTTAACGTGTGCTCTTATTTACACATTCAGCACACAACAGACGTTTTCTTTTTTTAAATTTACAGCCACATTTCTGGGTAAAAGTAATAAGTCCGAGAGTCCCTCTTCCTTTTCCGCTCCATGCTCGGCCTCTCACGAAGTCCTGAGGGAAATATCGTGCTCATTAGCTGCCTAATGCTCCAATTTCTTCACCAGCTAGTCGCTTAGCGTGTCTGTCGGTGGTTCGATGCCGGACAGGTAGCGTATTGGGTCTTGCAGAGCTTTATTTTTTTTTAATACTGAAACAAGCTGCTGGAAACACTGATGAGGGCGCCGACAGTGAACCGATGCAGTAATGTAACGTAATGGGCATGAAAAGCATAAAACGACCCCCCCCCTGGAGACAAGAGGGGGGGGTTGTACAGATTACACTGTCGACAGTTTTTTTATTTCTTACCTTCTGGTAAGTGCACCACCACCACTTGGCACGACGGGCTTTTCTAACGTCGTCTTTAAATCTTTAAATGAAGCGATCGAGTCATTTTTCTTTCTTCAGCTTCTCCACAGACGGGTTTGGACTCGTTTTTCGACCTCGGCATTTATTTTATTATCGTCCCGAGTGTTAAACTAATATTCACCACAAGACGTAGGTACGTTCGTATCCCCGGCTACAGCGAGGCCTAAACAGTGTGAAATATAAATATATAAATATATATAGACTGGAAGCGCTGGAAGATTGCCTCCAGTCGCGCCCGCTGTTTATTACGGAGCTAAATGGGACGAGGTGGTGACGGGTGAGAGGCTCCAACACCATTCATCTGCGTTAGGAACACTTATTATAAAGGCAGCGATTCATTTTCTGTGACACCTTCTTTTCTTTTTTTCTTTCCTTCCGTTGAATACGTGAAAGAGAAGTGAGAGAAGAAGGGGCAGGAAGGTTAAGGAGAGAATTTATTGTCTTTTTTTTTTTTGCAGCATGAATGGAGCCAATGTATCTCCTCCAGATTAACGAACCCGCCGGCTTAATTGAACGACCTCCAGCATCCGTCTCTCTACCCCCCGGGGGGGGGGGGCCGGGGGCGGCTCGCCCAGTGCCCTTTTCGGGCTTTCCAAACGCTCCTCTCCGTGAACAGATGAAGGCGGAATAAAGAGAAGATGAATCGCGGCGATTGAGAACGTCTGCGGTTTTTTTTTTTTAATGATGATTGGCACCGTTTTTTCGGCGCGGGATTTGCATTTGAAGCAGCTCCCAATTTTTTTTGGGACTCCCGACGAAGATGCAAGAGAGCGCACACACACACACACATATCATGGCAGACCCGCAGGGATACAAACTGACACACACACACACACATTGGCAACACGCACACACTCGCACGACATTTACATTGTGTGCTGCTCTAATGAGACAGGCAGCAGCCGTTCAGCAGTGACTGAGGAGCTCCACTGTCGATGGACTTCACAACAACACACGCACACACGTACACACACAACCTGCTCTGAAAAACTCTTATTGCACCTGGTTTATTTTAAGCCAAGGTGTGACAAGACACACACACACACACACACACTCACTCACACACACACTTGGTTTAAGGTCTCCATGTACACGTTCATCATTGCATGGAGAGACCAGAGGGACACAAACCTCCGTGCAACGTAATGCATTCATTTGCACAGAAGTCAGAAATTATGCAACGTTGTATTATACATTTCAATGTCCTAATTTAGTATTTTTTTTTTTTTTTTTAAAGGCACGCTAACGCAACCGGGTCTCCCAACTTGTCAACTAACTCCGCCCACTCGTGTCACTATGAGACGCCGCTGACGAACGACGTGACACTCTGCAGAGTCTGCAAAACAAAAACCAAAAAAGTGAACTTCGACATTTCCCCCCCCCCCCCCCCCCCCGAGTTGTTTTTTTTTCTTCTTCAAAAAGTCACTCTATGCATGTAGACGAGTGGGAATCTGACACGCTGCACCCGACACGTCCCAAACTCCCCAAAACCGTCGAAGCTCGAGGCCGTCGGGTGTCTCCGTGGCACCCGTCCAGTCGACGGTGTCATCGCCATCCAGACTTTGAGAGTCAATTATATTTTTCAACCCAAAAATAAACAACAACAATGTCAAAAAAAGTAAAAAAATAAAATGCTCCTTCACTTTTGCTGTGGTTTTTGAATGGTCAGAACGAGGCATTTTTCAGCTTTATGATAAATACGTTATCGCCTCAGGACATAGAGAATGAGGATTTTTAGGCCGTATTAATAAACCATATTATGACTCCATTGAGCAGCTGGGATGAACGTGCATTGATTTAGTGAACTCAGCTGCATGCAGCTTGATAAACATTGTTGTTCCAGTGCAAAGGAATCCGATACGGTCGGGTTTTTTTGTGTTTTTTTTCACAACAAGCGCGTCAGTAATGTCGCCGTCATCATTTTTGCTGAACTTCACAGCAGCGTTTGAAGACACGCCGGCATATTCCTATTACAAAAAAAAAAGCGTGTAGAATTATATATCTGCGCGAAAGGAACCAGAATAACCAATTTATGCCATGTATTTAAAAAAAAAAAAACTTCAAAAAACTTCAAAAAAGCAAACGATGCTCCGGGCGGTTGGATTTATTTCAAGGGAGCACTCAGAACTCGTTTTTTTTTTTTTACGTTGCATCCGACTTTGCGTTCCAAGTGTGATGATGATGATGATGATGATGATGATGATGACATTAGGACAGGGCATTGGGGCCGCACTCTTTCCCTTTGCAGTCGTCCCTTAAGCAAATGAAAGGCAACTCTTGCGTCATCCTCCCCCCCCCCCCCCCCCGGATATACTTTGATCAGGCGTAATGAATGCTTCACTTAACGAGCGAAACATTTGCACACTTGGATACATTCTCTTTGTTCTGACTTATGAATAAACACAATTATGTTGTTTACTTTGTTGTAATTAAAAAAAAAGTGAATTTCAGAGCCGGTGATCTCAAGAGCACACAAAGTTAATGTTTTTCGGACACTTTGAAGTTGTTGGACACGGAGGACTCTGGAGGACTTTTGTGAATTAACTTGCAGTCGGTGAGATTAGAGACTCATCACATGCACTTAAGTGCCTTAAATGTGCCATTCATTCAAATGAATAATTCTTATTGTATATGTAGTTTATGAGATAATGACTTCAATTATCAGTACACATTGTAAACACGAGTTCACGGTCTCAATCACTAGTTTTCAAGTTTTCTTCAACACAGCATTTTGTTCGTTTAGAGTCAAATAGACGATAAGGAGGAGTATGCTTTAGGGCGTGGCTACCTTGTGATTGACAGGTCGCTGCCAAGGTGCTGTCGGGTCTCGGAGATTTTAACCACCTTTCGCGGTGTTTCGCAACTTCTGAAGGTTGATTGTAACGTTTCGGTCGCCTACAAATGACTCATTCAGCGTTCGGTTGTTGTTAGCTCCGCCCTCGGTTGTTGTTAGCTCCGCCCTCGCCTGTCATTAGCTCCGCCCTCGCCTGTCACTTCTGGTTGCAAAAAAAAACAAAAGACGTCAAAACAGTGAGTCTCCAACCGTTGTGTGACGTCACGGTGACTACGCCCACTTCTTACACAACACGCAGGTCACCCAAGTTCAAGTCCTGTGTTTGTTTGACCCATTTACCACAAAAAAAGGAGCTTTTAACCTTCTTGCTTTCCTTCACAGGACAAAGTATTTACTTTATATTTTCTTTACATTTATAAGTAAGTGAAAAGACACAACTAAACTAATTCACCATGAATGAAGTTGAGATTGTGAGGGTGAAAATTTAGTGGTACAGCGCCGAGGGAGTACTTTCCCAAAAATAATAATGGCAGGTCCCAAAGGCCATAGCAAACAAACAACTTAACACAATGATATCTTCTGTGAACATTTGTACAACGCTAATGCAGCAATTCAGAACGGAAGCCCTTTTAATAAAGCATGGATGCGGTCTAAAATAATAAATTAAGGTTATGTCAAAGTAAGCTCTGCCGTGCGCTGATATTTAATTAGAGCGATTATGGAGGCACACCGGGCTTGATGCTAGACACTGAATCCATTTTGACATCACGTATTTTCATTTTTTCCCCTAATTTCCAAGGCCCACTAATAGCATCTTTTGAACATGCATTACAGATAATGCATTACGTGTCTCACCCCATATCTTTTTGTGATACTACTCACCATTCACACTCTGTATGTATGTACATAGACAACCCAGTTATCTCCAATGCAAAACATCTAGAAACAAGTTTATGAACACAGACTCAATATAATGACATTATTTTGTTTCTTTTTGTTGTCTATCTTATGCATTTTTCATTTTATTTTGTAATTTTGGCTTCAAATAAGCCCAGTTGGCTTTTTTGTCCTCTTCCTGCACTGTGATATTCAATTTATCTCTGTTGTGATTTTTATTTTATCAACATTATCAAAAAGTAACGAGCGTGTGTTAATATTCGAGGCAGGTATTACGCACAAAACAACTCACCGCTGCTCGGTATCGTGGCCGAAGGGACGGTTCGGGGGGGTTGGCTCCAATAACTCCGTGGGTTAATTGCAATGCAGACTTTTTTAATCTTTCGGGGTTTTTAACCCTCAGGATTCTTTTCAGACTTTGTCTGCAAAACGTCTTGAATATCTAAACGCAGCAGAGCGTTCGTGGGAAACATCTGAACAGCCCTCAGAGCTCAATATTGTTTTCTCAGTCGCCCTCTGGCATATATGAAGATAAAAGTTGATTGTTGGCAGTACAAAGCACACGCATGCTGACAAAAGTAACTTTTACTCCTCTTTGATTTAAATATTTCAGTATTCTTTGCAGCTCCTCTCGGGTTGAGAATGTAAAAAATGTGCTGAATGGTTTTTTGTTGTTGTCTGTGAGCGTTTTTGATTTTTTGTTGCCGTGGGAGCGTCAATACGAGTCCCTCAGTACGCGTCGACAAAAAGCATTTGTGTTGTTCAAAGACAGATCGGCATGTCAGGAGGGCGGAACATCACAAGGACGACCAGACCGAGCAAAAATAAAGTACTCGTGTATGTTTTAATTTAAAAATGAACATTGATTTCAAAAAAGAAAATGAAATCCTAAAAAAAAAAAAAAAAGAAGGATCACGCCACATGTGTGTTTTCAAGCATCTTCTCACTTCCATTTATGCATTTTTATTCCATTTGTACATTTTTATTTCCTTTATTATTTAAATTCTTAAATGTAACATGTCCTGCCCTGCTATTTTATTTTTATTATATTTTTGTAAACACGTTTGCAGCTGCTTCACAAAATTATCTTAACATGCATTTCATGTGCAGATGAAGCTATTTTAGTTTGGTGTCTATACTATTATATAAAACCATTGATTTTCAATATGATATTAAACAATTTCTCGACGTTTCGTCATCTTTGCCTGCAGTTTGATTGCAATATGGAACCCATATATTGTGGAAAATATTTAGTGGAGAGGAAGTAAATTACTACGAGCGGGTTTGGAGACGTGGGAAAATAACAATAACATATATTTGAAGCATTTGGATTAAGCAGCATAATGGATGTCCGCGTATGACTATGTTTGGGTATGTTGCGATGCGTAAAGTAAACAGGAAGTGGGTTTTCCAGTAAACGGGTTGAAGCGTTCAAAACCACGAGTCCCTTGATGCCGCTCGACCGGCACGTCTGAGACTCTCGTCTGAGACTCGTGTCTCGTCTGAGACTCTCGTGTCACGTCTGAGACTCTCGTGTCTCGTGTCACGTCTGAGACTCTCGTGTCTCGTGTCACGTCTGAGACTCTCGTGTCACGTCTGAGACTCTCGTGTCTCGTCTGAGACTCTCGTGTCACGTCTGAGACTCTCGTGTCACGTCTGAGACTCTCGTGTCTCGTCTGAGACTCTCGTGTCACGTATGAGACTCTCGTGTCACGTCTGAGACTCTCGTCTGAGACTCTCGTGTCTCGTCTGAGACTCTCGTGTCTCGTCTAGTCTCGACAGTTTAAAACTTCTTCTCCTATTTGTTTTGTGTGTTTTTTATTTGGTACATTTTTTGGGAGTCTGGCTTCCCGCGGTTCACATGTGTGACGCCGCAGCAACCGTTTCGAAGGCTATTGGCCTCCTCCTCTCTCTCGCTCCATCTCTGTCCATCTACACCCCCCCCCCCCTGCTCAAATCCCCCACGCCGCCTCCTAACTCCACCTCTCTCTATCCATCCATCACTTCGTACCTGCCGGAGGTATAAAACATTTCCCGCAGTGTGTGTCCGCCAGGCTACACTTCTCCCTTTGCCGGAGTCCCCGGCACTCGGCCTTGACCGCTTTTTTTTTTTTTATTCAGGCTGTTTTTAAAATTGTACAGTATATTTTTTGGAGAACTTGGCAACGGCTAATCATATTTCATTAAATTAACGTCTTTCATGTGCAAATCTTAATCCACAGTAAAAATAGTAATTACAACCATGTAATAAATACAGTAGAAAAGGGTAAAAATTTGAATATTTTCTTTTAAAATGTCGTGCGGCATTGTGTAACCCCTAATATTCAGTCAAAAATGTTCAAGTAAATTACCATGACCTCAAAACTGTGATTAAGAGAAATACATTTACTTTGAATCTTTTACACCACTTTATTAGTTGATACCTATAATCTGCGATGCAACCAAAACTTAATTCTTTATTCAACCTACGTATGCACAAAATAGACATGTAGTAAATTAACTGATGTGCTGTCTTTCAGGACGGCGCTCTGGCAGCTGGAAAAAGGCTCTGCGTGAATGATTAGCTCCTGTAATAAAACAAATTGGGTTTTAATCTGGTTTTAATCATCTCGAAACAGCCAAATGCAGGGATTGAAACCCAAAACTACTGTCTAAGTGAGGACAAAAGCTTGGAGTTCATATCAATACCACTTGTATGTAAAGTTATCTGGTGTAATCCATCTTCTGGCAAACATTTTAAATCAAAGATAAGACTTCCTTGAAAATACAGACTTTTAATTGTATAAATATCCCAAATCTGGTTGGAATACTTTCAATACTAACTGCTGTCGGTACTTTGAATCAGGGTTTTCAATTGCAGGGACACAATAATAATTCACTGACTCATAGCCTTTAGATTCAAACCTTAGTCATAGGTTATACAGTATTTGTCCGTAAACTGTGAACAATTCAACCAAAGAGTAACGTTTCCTTCTCAGGTGGTTTCATTTTGATGGTTTTTAGGCCTCCAAAAGCTTTCCTTTTCAAATTTTTATCAAAACGCTACATTATTAATGTAAATTGTTGTTAACGCCCCTTTTAAGGGGGATCCTGACCCCCTGGATGGGAACCACTGAAGTCTGGTAGATTTGCCCTTGAGCAAACCACTGAATCCTATCCTTCCCCTAACCTCTGACCTCTCCACAGCCAAGTGAAGAGAGACTTCAGAAAGTACAAGAGAAACTAGGACATTTGGGTTAATAGAAATATTAGGACACTCTCTCAATCCCTTTAAGTAACTTAGTCCCTTTGATTATTAGATTATTATATTAAATTATTAGTTATTACTTTAAAAAGGGGGGTTTTCATTATTCGGTCCACTGCATTGAGGAACTTTCACAAGAAGAGTCTTTTCTACGAGACGACACTAAACGACGTTGGCCTTAAATGAACATCGACTTTGTTGCATTTCAACATGGAACTTAAATGTCTGTGTTTTGTTTGGTAGTGCCCATATAACCTATAATAAGAAACACTTACATTAACATAACCAATGACGTTTACAACCGAGTCACCCACATTTTATTTGGGCATTTAACCTTTTTTTTAGCAAATCATGTGACGGACGTTTCTGAACCAAAAGTCATTGTTTCATATCGTTCTCGTATTACAGATGCAAAAAAGGCAGAAAGCCACGTGGTTGATGTTGTGTTAAAAATAATACGTACTTACATAATCACGTAAAAACGTGATCACGTAACCTCACAACTACAGATAAAAAACAACCACCCTTAGAGGACTTAATTTAACGTTGCTTAACTATGTTACGCAAAAAAACGATACAAAAAACATTACGTAAAAACAACGATGTGTAAAGATTAAAGTCAACGCCCACTTTTGGTTGTACGATGCCAAAAAGGCTTTTTTTGTAAACGAAGGAATTCTGGGTTTTTACCATTAAAAAGATGCCCACGTTGCTCTGGAATTCATTTGTAACCACTTTATTGTCTAATATAGAGAGGTTTCACTTGAGTGATTTGTGATTATATTTCTTAAAGTGATTTAAATATTGCTTTACTGTTTCTGACGGCGCGGCTTTCCAAATCATTGAGCTGGGGACTTCACAGGACTTCTGCATCGGCGTTGTTGAAGAAAGGCAGATTTGGTGGGTCTTTGGGTCGAGTAAACCACCATAGAGAAATTCCATTCTCATTTTTTTTCACCCTTTTTATTCTCAATATGTGGACCTCTACGTTGGTTTCTGATTACTTCGTGTTGACATCTCCCAGTGGAATTTGTTTTAATTAAACATTTGAGCGAACAGAACTTCGCCGATAAATTGGATTTCCAAAACTTGTAAAAATCCAGACAAAACCTTTTGTCGGTCCATGCTGCAGTCAATTTTGGGGAAAAAAACTGCCAATGGACCGATGTGTGTGAACAAAACAGATGGCTTTGTTTGGAGACTGTAATGTCAATTAACTATGAACTATTATTAGACGTCAGGAGGATTTCCCCAGACGCCCCCCTCTTTTTAATTAACATTTTACTGGACAAATAGGAGTGACTATTTGATCATTCAATTGGATCGCAGTATAATTTTCATATATTTTAAACTAATGTTTTTTTATCACTGAATATGTTCTTGTTACCATCCTGCCTGTTTCGTGTAATAATTGGCTTTTTTTTCCGGAATTAGTTTTCGCAACGTGCAATGAAATCCTTATTTACGTACACGCACTCGCCATTAGTGGATCTTTTTTTTGAAAATGACATCCCAATTAATATCTCCCAGACATTTCAGAAGAGGCTGTAACATTTATACAGCGTTCGTGCCCACAAGCAGGAGAAGAAGAAAGAAAAAAGAGCCACATGAAGCATGAAATGAGTTTTATGACAGCTGTAAAGACAAAGTCAATATGGACTAAGGAGACTTCTGAAGTCTGTGGGGCTCAGCCAGTGATTCAGTTCACTATCACTGACTCAGGGGTTGGCGGGTTCAATCCCCGCCCTAGTCGATGTGTCCTTGAGCAATTGTTCCCCGTAGCTGTGTCTACGGTGTGTGATTGATTGCAAGTCCCTTTGGATAAAAGCGTCAGCTAAATGAAATATAATTTATTTGGTTATTACACATGCATTTTTCCTCCGATTGTTCTGGAGTGATTCAGTGCGCCTGCGTTAGATTTAGGACACAAAATACCTACTCTAAGTACAGCTGTTGCGTAACAAATAAGTCAACTTGTGACTTTAAGAGCGGTCTGCTGGATGAAAGTCCAATTTGACCAATCCGTGACCTCCCTGGCCTTTCATTGCTCTTTACATTGCATCAGATAGATCAAGAAGACAGAAAAGACGAGGTGATGGGAGGAACCGGAGAAACTTGCACAGGAACCTTTTGCAGCAGAAATATATTTGTGTTTATCTTTGTAACTTCTTATCCATCTGACTTTAATGTTGGATCTTATGAAGAAAACCTCACTTCCTGCTTTAGAATGCCCCAAGCCCCCCCCCAAAAAAAGCCTTCAACGTGTTTCTTTCAGCCGCTGAAATCCATTTACAAGAAGATTTTCAGCAACAGAGAACAAATTCAACATGACATTTTCTCACAAAAATATTTAAAGGCAATTTTCACACGGGGACAGTGATCTATTATTGAGAATAGCTGAATTTGTCTCCTGTTTTGTTCACTGAGACGCGAGTTTCGATGAAGCTTTGCTGATGGAGAAACTTTTTTTGAATGCGTGTATATTTTAGATCATGCACACAAAAAAAAAGATTTAGTTAAAAAAAAAAAAGGTGATCTGAAAGAACCAAAATATATCTTTTATCAATTGGGAACGATTGAGCTGCTGTCAGTCTCTCAGAAAATAAAGCATTTTCGGGAACTGCAGGCGATGTTCCGACGATTATGGAGACAAGAAAATCTATCACACTAGATTATCCATGTTAACTTTGATTAAGAGGCAGAGAGATTCTTGTTGTCAGTGTTGTTAGTCACAGTCGTTCTAATGAGGCTTCGTATTTTCTGTTTAACCACATGCTGGATGTAAGTTTGTTTTTTAATGTCGTGCAGAGAGATCACGCGACACAGCTTTTCTCCCACGGTTTACAGATGTTTAAGTCAAGGTTGTTTTGGATGGTTTCAAAATGATGGTAATTTATGAATTGTGAGTGTTAGCCCTGAAGTTTTCCTGGACTTTTTCAAAAATGAATTATTAAATTAAATATTCAATTTTTTAACTGAATGAATGGAAACCGAACTGAAAAGGACAATGAGGATAATAATGAGAATAAATGTACCTTATTGAGAATTGTAACTTTCCCTGTTTTAATTATTTTTTTAATTTTAAAATGTTTTATTTTTGTTTAAAAAGACTGATTTGGTCACCTTGGTCTCTTTGGAAATGTGACGGGCATTTTCTACAACTCAAAAAAAGAAGGCTCAGTCATGAAAATAGCCATTAATAAGAGCCCTAAGAGATCATCTGAACATCTGCTTATCACCAGAGCAAATGTAGTAGTAGCGCTCCGGAGCTCTCTCGTGCCATCCCATAATAGCAGAAGCTAACTAAGCCTGTAAACATTCCAGTCATCAGGTCGTTTACTTTACTGCTTTTTGTCCCCTCGCTCACAAGCCAATAATCGTGTCACTCTTACTGAAAATGAGAAGAAAAAAACCCACCACTGCACATTTCTTTTTAGTGCGCGTTGTTAAAAAGCGCGGCATTAAATAGGAGGAGAAGCGGAAGGAGATTAATGAAATGTAAAGCGGACGTGAGACGAAGGAGAAATGTACGCTTCCCGTCCGTGTGGTTTATGTCCACAGCGTCTCTAAAGCGATGCTAAATCTTTTTCGATACGGCACGCTCGCATGTTCAGCGTCCACATTTCAAGGTGTTGCCGACTCTCGTGTGTAAAAGGCCCGCTTGCATTGATCCGAGACTTCATTCATATTCAAATGAACAGCCTGATCCATACTATTTGTCTCCCCCCACACACATGTGATCAATGGTTCATTTTGTAAAGCCTATGTGTGGTTATTGGGAAATAAGCAGTGTAAAAAGCCTCCGGGAAAAGGTTTTTCCAGGCGGATGGCGAGAGAGCATGCAGGTAGCAGAAAACAAAAAAGATACGAGATGAATAATTACCCCTTCATTTTTTTTAATTGCTGTAATCCGAATCACCTACACAGCCCTTTTCCAAGTGACATCAATATTTGATTTTCCACTGGCACTAATGTGCTAATGATAGATTTTCTTACTCGGCGAGTGGTAATTCAAGTCACCCGACACAAAAGGCGAGTGAATGCGCTCGTCAGCTCTGCACGAGAAGTGTTCAATCTGACTCCGAAGAATATTCAATTTCATACCCGGCTATTGGATTTTTTTTTTGAGAGGATGCAATAAGCCGTCTGGTTTGGCTGAGGGTTTTTCTGTTTGCCAAGAAAATTGCTGATACGGGGTTACAAATGGCTGCAGAGCGATAGAGACAATTGTGCAGCTACCCCCTGATCGCATTTGCTGTGGCATGTGTGTGAGAAGATTGGTTAAATGTGGAATAAATGGCAAACAGAACTCCGGCATCGCGTTATGTTTTAATAAATAGCAGAATATTAATGTTGACTGATGATGGGAGGACCACACACAAAAATACGAACGGGCTTAAGAACGAGCCGTCGGTTCATTAATTTGATTAATTTGGACGTTTAAACAAGACAAGACGAAATAATTCCCTTTTTTCCTCTGCTAATTCCTTTGGTTTCCTACTTGTCCATTGCTTATCTTAAAGTGCCCGTGTACCGGAGCATCGTTCTCCGCTTTAAAGTATTTACCCAAAATCTTCTGAGTGTACTAACCTGATCCTCTATGGGCAGAACCAAATCCTAGCTAGAAGTAGCATATTTAGAGATTTATTAGCCCATGTTTATTAGCCCATGCCTGATCCTATTTGGCTTTGCTGTTTATTGCCTTGGCCTCCTCATGTTTGAAGTTTTTTACCGTCTCTACGGTAGCTCAGAATGGACCCATGGCATAGTATTATCGTGGTGAGGATGGCCGTTTGACGTATTTCCCGTTTCCAACAGAAAGTCAACAAGCTAATAAATTTGCTAAAATTCATGACTCCAAATAGACATTAGGAGTTACAAACGGTGAAGTGCAATTAGCTGTAGCTAGGACACCATGACGTCACCACTTCACATTCAATTCAATGTTTTTTTAAAATCAATATCACTCGGGAATACGGTTGATGAGGCGGTCCAAAACAAGGCGGGGCCATTTGTTAGCAAAGTTCTGGTATTTTGGGGAATACTGAGCATCCCGATCGACATACCGTAAGTGGATTCTGTCCCAGTCGCGCTTTGATAAGTTTCTCTGTACATTGATACTTCACAGCATCGTCATCCTGCTGCCGTGAACCAAGCTGACCGGCTGCTGTCCTTCCCGTCGGGCCTACGGGCGACGAGCTCTTGATGCTCAGTGTCTCGTAACCCGTCCACCCTGAGCCTTTCATGTCTCCGTGTTTGAACCTCGGCAACGCTGAGCTGTTTACCGCGGGCCTACTTGTATTGTAATCCTCAGAGGACACGTAACGCCTGTCAAAAACATCTGTGTTTTGCCGTACAATTTTGAACCCGGACACATCGAGTCCGCTACAATGCTTCACGAGATCGTCTCTCAAGGCTATCCGTGTCTTCCTGACAATCTATTCCATGCTTGATCCTTCGTGCTCTTGCTTTGATTGCTCCACAGCTCTCATTTTTATACCCAAACTATAATCTTTCCCAAACCGATTTTGTGCCAAACTTGACCAGATATTAACCATATTAGTTGTTATCTATTTTCAGTTTTGGAAGGCACAGACAAAGCATGCCATCCAGCTGGTAGGGGACCATTTTCACCCCCATTGCATCAAATATCGCAGCTTGGCCCTAACGCACCCCTCTGGTGTCGGTTTAATATGTGTGTCTGTTACATATATGAAATATACTTATGTCTTCAGAGGAAGTTTAGGTTCAGGCGATAAAACAACGTAGTTTAGGAAAAAGAGAGCGGTTGACGTTAACTTCACTAACTACCGACGTGATATCTGTTTGCTTTTGGTTGTGCATTTGGGACGTGGACTGTGGCCTCCTGGATGAAAGTCCTCTTAAAAGAGGGGGGGGGGTCATGTCCCAGACCTGACCTGGGCACAGTGCGACTTCCTGGAGTCTCGTTATCACCATGAAAAGTAAAACTAATGTTATTTTTACACAGAAGTACATATTACCTGGACAGAATACCACAGATTGCTTACCCCACTACTCGTTATTAGAATGATAAATAACCAGTCGTCAAAGCTGTCAAAATAAAAACATAGATCTCTCAGGAGAGTAGGAACAAAAAGTGAACATTGAACTCAAACAGCGTCGTTCTTATGCTTCTTTCTATTCTAAGTAGAAACATAGAGTGCGCTGCCAACGGATGTTTGGGGGTGTTATCAAGCGGAGTCGACATTATGCCGGTGAACTGAGACAAATATTTGGTTTCTGCATTCCTGCCGCGCGCGTCGCGGCGCCTTTGATGATATTTCAGTCCTGCCGTTCCCTTTCTCCTTTTCAACACGGACACAAAAGGGCTCAGTTAACGAATTTGAGAAGATGTAATAAGTCCTTTTCAAATGAAACTGAATGAAATGCAAAGCCTGGGATTTGGATAGTATTTCAAGTTGGGGGGGGGGAGTGCCGCGCGGATACGCGGAGGCTTTTTATATAACCCGCGATTCCATCAAAGTGGTCATAATGATGCTAATATGCAGGGATTTGTAAAACGGCAACATAATTTGTCCCCCTTTTTTTCACAGTGTTTCACAAATTGCGAGCTTGGCCGGTGCAACCGAGCGCGAGGGAGGATCAGACCCCGAGTGAGGCCGTCGCTCGTGATCGCACGCCTCCCCCCCCCCCTCCGTCTCTTTCGCCTGCTGCTTTTATTTACGTACATTTTGTAATCTACGAAACAGGTAAATAATTATGTGCGTGACCGTTCAGACCGAGGCGATTGTCTTGAGAGAGAGCGGCTTATTTCTTTTTACGCCGCCGCATCTCATCTCAGCTCTTGATTTGCATGCAAATGAGGCCCCCAAATGGTGTCTTGTGTGCGCCTGTGTGTGTGTTTTGGTGAAGCTCCGTGTGTGTGTGTGTGTGTGTGTGTTTGCACTTCCGAGTCCAAGTGCCTCCTTCTGCCTGCAGCTCATTATGGGCCGTGCGGCCATTGATTACAGTCTCTCCTTCCCCTTTGATTAAAGACGCCGTGTGGAGAAAGTCTCGATTCTGTCGTCGTGTTGATGCTCGTCCGGGGCACGGAGAAAAATGGAAAGACAACAATGAGGAGGTTGTTTGTCCATCCACACACACACACAAACACACACACACACGCGCTTGTGCACGACACAAAACACACACTTTCTCCAACCGTCCCTCGCTGCTGTCTGCGCACCAGTTGGGACGTTCGACTGGGAGATAATCAAATGCACAATAACCTCGACTCTCTTTGGGGCTCTCTTGGTTGATTTCTGTCCTCTCTCTCTCCCTCTTGTTGCATGAAGTGATGCATCCCATACTTGTTGTTTCAAAGCCTATGATGAATAATTCAAAAAAGTGTTATTATATGTGACCCGTGAGGACCTCTGGACACACACACACTAAGGGGAACACAACTTGTTGAGCTACGAATATTTAAGCTATTTCGTACTTTTTTTTTTTTTTTCCAAGTCTTGTCAAATATTTTATCCACCCAAGAGTTGTATTCTTATCACTGAGAAAAGTTTTTGTTATATATATATATTTATTATTATTATATATATTTATATGTATATATATATTTATATAAATATTTACCATTGCAGGCGCGCAAAAAAAAAGAAGAAAAATCCCAAAATCAAATTCACCACCAGTATTTAAGTGTCGGAATAACTAATTATTTTCTCAAAACCTGAGCACCTGAAAGCATATATTATAGCATATAATTACATATATCATTCTATTATATATATTTATATACATAAATAGGAGCTCTAATCCGTGAGCGGCTCCGTTTGCCTCAGAGTAAATCTCAGCTGCCAGTTTTAAGAGCAGTCGACCACCTGGATGACGCCTCCTTACTTATATTCTCATTATCCGTGTTATATCAGCAGGGCCTACAACATGGCATCGTGGTTGACGCATGTTATCTCCTGGAAATGCAGAGGTGGAGATTTCCCTCCCGAACGTCGCCCCCTCGGGGGTAAAGGTGCGTTCTTTCCACATGCTTATCGCTCTCGTGGAAAGGCTGATAGGACGTTGTGGAGCCCGTCAGCCAGACAGAGCCGGAAGCCAACAGCCAGCATGTCCACGCTCATCCTGTTAAATAATGCAGAGGCCGGTCCGCGACGTCGGCGTGCTGATTGCATGCAGATAGGTGTGTTTTTCACCCGTGGCAGACAGTATAAAGATAGGACCCTGCAGCCACCGACTCATTCATCATAAGCCGGTTACGGAGCTTAAGGGATCTATATCAATGTCACCGTGAGCACATGTGGCACAGGGCCTTTACACGGGTCCCACACGCCAATGTACACACACACACACACACTTTCTTCCTGAGCTGCCACAGCTTGGGATAATATGGTGGTGTGTGTTGATGATGATGATGATTCTCCCCGAGTAAATAGCCATACACACTTACACACACATGGATTATTGATGATAAAGATGACATGTTGAGGAGAGGAGTAAACAATCAATTGCCGGTTAAGATGTGGTTAATCTGAAGTACATATGACATACTGGTGTTTCAGCAAAATAGTCACAAAATGCAATGTATTGGCTTATTTGTTGGGACATTACAAACAAAAGTTAGGGTTTTAGGCAACACAACAACAACAACATGGAGCAACAATTTGTGCGACCACCACCGAAAAAAAAAGGATCCTGACTGACTTCACGTTGTTTTTTGTGCCGAGGCGACGAGACAAAAAAAACAGACAATTTGAGTCCATTGACCCCGAAAGACAGATTGCATTTTGTGACTATTTCATGACATGATGATGACATCGAAGCTGCATCGCAAACCCCTCGATTATAAAAAAAAGAATTATGATATCCGACTGAAATTGGTGTGATAAAGAAGAAAAGCATTTTGCACAGCCATAACATATTGATGCTGTCATACGATGTGTATTCATGTACACTGTGTCGTTTTATTATATGGTATCCACGTCACGATTCACATTTTCCACACTTTTTATCCCCCTCGCTTTTTGTTCTGAAAAAGTAAATCTTCGGTAGTGGACTTCCAATAAACGGCTCCTTTTTCAAAGATATACGGGTACATTCTCCGATCTGCTTGTAGCACTGAAATAGTTTGTTGTTTTCCGCTAGTAGATTTGTTCTTTCCGCTAGTGGATTCTGGCTAAGGAGGCTGGGTTTTTATTTATCATTTTATTGTTGTTTATTGTGGTGGACAGGCTCATAATTGAGATGCCTGTGTCTCCCAACGAAGATAAAAAAAGATTCAGACATCACCGGCATTTCAATCAGCAGCGATTTAACCATCGGGGTTGATCATTAGTGCCAGAGCCGCGGGTCATTAACCATTTCACGCTGTGCAAAAAAAACATCAATGAGGAGAAAGCGAGGGGCGACCGGCGGGCCGGGATCCCGATTTCCTGTCACGCCGAGTCTGTTCTCGGATAAACCGACCGTGATAGCCCACGGGTTTTGATGGTTTCCTCAGAGCAGATTTTTTTTTTTTGTAAATGAAGATCACAGACTGATTCTTGCCTCGACGAAGAAAAAAAAAAAACCAACAGTGAGGCCACCCGGACACCCGGCTATGGCTACATGTAAGTAAACCGTTTCTCTGAAAAGGCATGGCGATTTAATTATCCATCCTTTTGTGGGAGCTCCCTCACGCTTGTCAAATTCCCAGGAACAATGAAGTGATCTGCATGGACACATGCAAATACACCTAAAAGACACTCAAAATACGCATTCAAAAACCAAAAAGGCATGAACTCTAGCTGTGGAAAACCTGCAACTTGTCATCCTGCCGAGTGGGGACTCGTTCAACCCCCATTTCTTTGCAGGGTTTTTTTTCCCCACTTGCTTTCAGGCCCCCGGGTGGGGGGGCGGTGGGCAGCAACGCTGTGTCACCTGGCAGACAGGATGATGTTCTCTAAACTCAGCTTTTATATAGCACTCCGGGGCCTGAGCCAGAAAGAAGCCTTTTCATGAAAGTGAATTTTACAAAGGGAATAACCGTGACAAACAAACAGAAAGGGAGACATTGAATGGGCCCTTTTTTTTGTGCTGTATTTACCTGACAAGAGAAGCTACAGGAGCACTTGTAAATATATATCTATTGCAATAGGCAGTAAGTAAGCACAACCACAGCAAATACATTAAGATTTACTTTTGGTGCAGATTTATCTCGCGGGGGCCACTTCGGTATTTGTTGTTGGAGGCTGTCATTATATTGTAACCAACAACTTTTCTTTAATATTTCGCGACAACTACAATTGACACATTATGATGTGTCAATTGTAGTTGTCGAGGGCCTGTTTTAGCGCAGTTTTTGCATTATGTTTTGATGCTTTTATGTGAAGCACTTTGAATTGCCTTATTGTTGAAATGTGCTATATAAATAAACCTGCCTTGCCTTGCAGTGTTTTCGGTTTTAAGGCACTTTTTCTGGATGGTTCGGACTAAAGCAAACTCGCCAACCTTGTTTCCTGCTGTTTGTAGCAAATAACCTCTCGTAAACTCTCTGTATGGTACCTGTAACCTTCCCAATTAGGTAGCTACTAGTTGGTAAAGACAATGAAACACCTAGCCATCGAAAGAGATGCTTTTCTCAAGAGCAAGAACAACATGGGAGATTGAAAATTGGACTTACGTCCATCAAGTGGACAAAAACATGATTCTAAATGACATAATGATGGTCTATGTCTTGTGGATGGGATATCCAAAGGGCCAATCAGCTGCAAGTATAAAACTACCAAGGAGTTTTGATGTGTTCCACTATTGATTAGTATTATTGGCTGTGGTTACATGTCTCCTCAATGCATCCGACATATCGCAACGCATTAACTGTCAAAGTCTGTGAGCTCCAACATCGGATCTCGCTCACATTTGGATCCGGTCACCCAAACCACATGCACAGTTCATATATATATATATATAGATATAGATATGTATAGTAGTAGAGTTCAGATCTCTCAGATCGCATGTGGACACAGTCCGGACTATTAATCCAACATAAGTCTCCATCATCTTCCCGAGAGACATTGAAGGGGAGAGAGGAGCAAAACTGGAGCCGGCTGTACGAAAACTCAACATTACTGATGTTGTTTTTTGTTGCTCGCAAACAAAAGCTTTTGAATAACACAATAACAACCGGTTCTTCTTCTTCTTCTTCTTCTTCAATGAAACTACTCTGCTGATTCTACAGGGAGGAACCAGAGAACTGAAGATTCACGCTTTCTGCCAGCAAAGCTGACGCCTGGCCCCATAAACGCAAAAAAAAGGTCTGTCACCGAGTCACGGAGTGGGTGGGTGAAGTCACAGCAGTTGGTTGGTGGAGTAGGAGCTTCCCCACAGGGGCGTTGTTCTCTACAAAGGTAAAAGACACTCTGGTGGATCAGCGCAGACAGGTGGAGGCGGTTGAAGCAGAAGAAGAAGTAAACAGCCAACGTCGCCATGTGGTTGTAAATGTACGACGGAGGTTTGAATAAATGCTGCAGCTCCCCGAGACCGTCGACTGAGGATGTGGGCATGCTCATGTATTTATAACAAAGCACTATCATTAATTACATTAATTTAGATGAGTAATGCAGAAAAGAAACGTTGCAAATAGCATGTTGCTGTAACAATTTGGCCACGATTAAGCCCAGTGAGCATGCTCAATGCAGCCATAGGTTTCCATGCACCCTTCTTTGTCAAAGTGTGCCTTCAGACATGAACCAGTCCATTTATCAGAGTTTTCACAACTCCCTCTGGACCACCAAAGGACTTCGTACAACTTTCTTTATATATAGAAGTACCCCCGAGAGAGCTCTGTAAAGTCACTATGACACGAGACATCTGTGGACGTTTCCCTTTCAGCATGAAGGATCCCTCCCCAATGCCAGAAACCGTAGAATTAGACGTTCTAGTAGAAAACCAACAATCCTTCAGTTCATGCCAGTGTTGTTGTTTACTTTTTGGTCTTCCCATTTCAGCCTCGTGCTCATGATAAAATAAAAAAAGCCCCCACAACTCCACCTGTTTTATGTATTTATTTATTTTAGTTTGACTTCAAAAGACTCTCACAGAAGGCATGTGAGGCATGTTTTTTTTTGCAGTGGTATGTGAATATCATGTACAGTAGCTCCAGTAGCTATGGCAACAAGTCCACAAAGACTTGGCCCTTAGTCTGATATGCCTCAGGTTGCTTTTCATCACGATTTGAAAAAAATGTCTGTTCCTAAATAATACTGATACTGTTTATGCAATAATAACTACCTTTGTGTTGTGACTGAAAACCTTCCCATTACCTTTGGGAAGTTATTTGCGGGGATGTAAAACAAAAATGTTTATTGGCTGTAGCTACTGACTTTACTGGATACTAAAATCTCAGTTTAGCTCATAATCATGCTAATATAGGAGCATGCTAACATGCATTATACGTTAGCTAGGCATTAAATTTACCGCTGAGTCTGTTGAGAGTGTTTTGCAAGCATTTAAGGATTTACCAGTATTTAACCAATTGAAGTGTGACCTGACGATGGCGCTCTTTCAAAATAAATCAGACAATGATTTAAAACATCACCTAAGATCCATCGTCCTTTGGGGAACACGGATGTCTGTTTCTACAAATTCAATTTGTAGAAACCTTTTTAAAGTCAACAAGAGAAAACAAATAGTGGCAAACTGCGAGTTTTTTGACGGCCACGGCTTGCCACGAATGTACCCCTTTTAATTCACGTCGTATTGTTTTCTTTTCGCCGCGGTTGGCTGCCATCTTCCTCCACTCGAGGCGCTCATTGATCATTCCGGCGAGACCCGCTCGCAGCTGCAGGATCTCCGACCAGGCGGGCGGTGATCCTGACACTGCGACGGGGAGCGAGGGGGCTGATGTGTGCATCTCCCGGAGCTGCGACTGGGGGGGGGGGGGGGGGGGGGGGGGGGTGTAAGTTCTGCAGATGCTTCATGTCGCGCAAATCTATTTTTACTTTTGTTCTGTTGAAAAATGAACCAATGCAACCAGCAGCTCTGTGATGGACGCTGATGGATGTAAGGGAGGACATTATCATTCACAGCGTGAGGCAGAGCGTGTTTTCAAACGTCTCCTCGTTTCCCTGCTAATGCGCAGTTACCGATAAAAAATGTGTTTTTTTGTAGCTCTCGGCAGTGATGTAGAATACCGTCACTCAACGTGAGGATGTGGGTTCAAGTCCTAATTATCTGGTAAAAAAAAGCATGTGTCCGCATACTTAGGGTTCTCTTCCCTGGAGCTGCTCTGGGTTTGCTTTGGTCTCGGCCTTTTTTTATTTCAATTTATTAAGGAAGTTCTTGCCTCCAACTTTTTGCTAACACTTTGGATAATTACCTTTGTCGGCATAGTCAGTCAGTCATAACGTAGACACCTTGACTCGGCTTTATTTATTTATTGGCCTCTTCACTGTCAGGTTTATGATGGTTAATACATGTAACAAATATATAATTCAGTCATTCTTGAAGCCCGTGATGGTCCTTGTAGCATATTATGGAAAAGACATCAATGCTCAGTGCGCAAGTTACTGTTTTTTCCCGAAGCATAGCCCGTCTAATGAGGAGATCCCCCTGTCTGTGCAATTAATGTAATTCTTAATGTGTTTTGTCATCAATTGCTTTGCTGCTATCTGTCTCTCTCCTCAGCGGGACGAGCGAGCTCATAATTGCGGAAGGACACACACACACACGCATGTTTCTCTGTCATCATCAGCCCGGCGGCAATTCAGAAAAAAAACAACGGGCCTTGTTTTTAATCAGGTGTGTAATGCAAAACTATTTACTTAAGTCAGCCATGAATTGTAAACGTGAAATACTCAATTACACAATAAATACCAAAAACAGTTGGGAACAAGGGCAACACATTGCCATTTAAACATGCAAAGAAGACTTTCCGATATTAATTTAAACTAAGGCTGCTCGCTGCACTCTGGAGAAACACAATCCCATCTGAAGCTTCGATTGTCATGACGACGAGACGGATTTTTTTTCTTTCTAGCAGCAGTATTTCTTCATAGGAGGAGACCTCTCTGCACAGCATACACTGTCCTCATCCCTCAGGTAAGACCGACGCATAACAAAGAGAGAGCGTGTGATAAATTTACGAGGCAGCCAACCTGCCTGAGCCCGCGGTGCCTGGTGCAGATGACTTTCCTGCGGCGCCCCCAGGGGAGAGGGATGCTGAATGGTGCACTAACAACCAGCTGAAGGAAGGGGAAACGGGGGGTGCAGAAGAATTTACTGGGGTGGCATTAAAATGACCTAATCCATGATTGACAGTAAACTTTCTCAGAGCGCCTCCCCCCCCCCCCCCCCCCCCCCCCCCCCTTCCCCCCACAAAAAAAGAAGAAGAAGCTATCTTTTTCTCTAACTTTTTTTTTTGTTTGTAAATGTGCAGCCGACAACGTTTGTGGCTGTCGTTGCCGAGGCTCATCACCACGGTTACCAGGATACACAAAAAAAGGATTATAAGGATAATTTAAATTTTGGTGTGGAAACTCAAACCCTCCCAACGTGTCCCATGTGGACACTTAGTCAGGACCCCCTTGATCTCCAACAAAATAAACTACTTATAAAATAATGTGTTAAGTCCAATTTAGATTAGATTTGACTTTATTCATCCCCAGGGGGAAATTTCTTGAAGCAGCAGCAAAACATTTACAATACAATAATATAAAAAATAGCAGGGCATATTACATTTAAGAATTTAAATAATAAAAAACGTCTAAAATTAAAATGGAAAAAATTAAATAAAAATGAAAGTGTATTCTTCAATTTTTTATCCCCGTGAAAGTTTTTTTTGGGGTGGGGGAGATCCAAAGGTCAGGGATGCCGTATGTGTGCCAGATTGTAAAGCCCTCTGGAGGCGAATTTGTAATTTATGATATTGGGCAATTTATTAAAAAAAACACGCGGAACGCTAGAACCGAGAGAGCACCGGGTTCCGTGTCCCCCGGCAGGTTCTCCGGGCGTCGCGGCGCCATCAAAGTGCCGAATTGAGCGTTGACCTTTTTGTTCTGACTCCAGACATCAGAGAAGTGACAGGCGAGGCAGACGAGGAGGGAGGAAGGGGAGCGAGAGAAGTGTGTGTGTGTGTGTGTGTTCAGACGACGCGTTCGCACAAACACAGGTGTTTTGTGCTCGCGTAACAGAAGTGTGTGTGTGTGTATATATATATATATATATTTATAAAAAGGTATCTTCGGTGCCGGGCTGATGACAAGCAACTGTCAGATTTGACAGCCGTTTTCCCGCGTCACCTTTTTTGGCTGCGGATTCAAGGTCACTGATTACAAATGGCTTCCGTTGCCGTGCTAACTTTTGGTTTTTCTGTAATAATCTTTTTACCTAATTGATCATTTTAAGTCATTTTCACGACAACGCGATTAGCAGTCCATATTTCAAATTGAAGTCCGTTTCGTGGCGAATTCATCGCGGCACGGAGTCTCGACGATCACATTTATTTACTTTCAACGGGCATATTTCACAAGTACAGCAAGGGGTGTGACAAATTAATGACTGCGTGTTCTGATCTAGATCTAGACTTTTATTTGGAGATACATATTTTGGGCATTTTCTGCTTCATTTTTGCCGGTATAAGAGAGACAGGAAACGCAGGCCGCCGCGGCCACAAGCCTTAATGGACACATTTTTGGTTTTGGCCTTGTTTTTTTCGTAATAAAATGTTCAATAAATCAGGCTTTGAATGACCTCTGGCATATAAACCCCTCTGGAAAAAACCCTCAGAATGTAGATAGGATCAGAACTGGAAAGTGTGACGTATGTAATTGCGTATTAAATGGAGATTTCTGGCTCGGGTGTATGAGAAGAAACATATTTGAGAAGATGTATGTGTGTGTATGAAAGGGGGAACTTTTATTCAAGTACATGGGAACTATCAGGACGAAAGTCTTTATTTATCATCCCGCCTTTATGAAAAATGTGGTATGCAAAACAAAGTTTTGGAATTTAATTACATCTTTTGCTCAAACTTCAGTTAACGACGGGGTCGATACACGGTCCAAGAACCCCGATATAGCCGAACCACGTCGCACGAGGACGTTTCATGTTTTAAGACTCACAAGCTGACGGGATTGTTTACCATCTAAAGTTCCTCGGGGAACCGGCGTGCCTTTAGAAGCCAAAATAATTTAAGCTAATTAGTTAAAAAAAAAAACATAAAACCCTTAAAACCATAAAAAAAACAAGCGTTCACATATCTCGCTTCCCGTCCCTCCAGCTGTCTTTTGCAGGTTCAGGTTTTTGGCAGTCACAGCTGAACATCCCAGATGTCCGTTTTCCCGGACCAGGTGGTCCCTGGACCAGCTAGGAGACGACGTGGGTCCCTCTAGCTCATCCAGTCTTCTGGGTCTACCTGAGGTTACCTGCCCCAAAGGGAGGCTCCCCGGTGGCACCCTCACTGCGGGTGCCCAGCACCCTGTGCCACTATTTAGCATCCACAGAAACAGATGCGGGTGAATGGTGACGCACGGATATATTTAATCCCGTTTATTTTCACGCCTTCATATTTTGTGCACGCACAATGCATCGATTTGGGTGCTTCATCAATACGGTACTTCATGAAGGTATGGAGAAAAACAATGTATAGGCCCTCTTTATTCCATTACGTGGAGCTAGAAGCGGCTAAAGGCTTTCATGGTTACTGTAACTGATGGATTGCGTGATTTGCATTGCGTCTAATTGCATTTGGCATGAACCCCATGCTCATTCCTGTAGAGTGTGTTTCAGCTTGAATAGAGAAGGACGCCAACCAAAAGGAGAGTATTCCACGAGTTGGGAGGGAGGAAGGGTTGTTATGAACCAGTTTATGATCCCAAGGCCACTGGGACATCAAGTCAAGACCAACTGGGACCGCCACATTCAAACAGTAGCAGGCGAATCCCTTTATATTTTAACATTTTATTATAATTTTTTATTATATGTGTATTTTGTGTGTTTGGGGGGATATATATTGGTCATTTTGTTTGATTTTATTGCTTACCTGTATGTATAAATGCTGCAAAAAGAAGAAGCTAATTCAGACTTTTTTGATAGTTCATTTGTTGTGTTTTAGTCGTCTGTGTCCATCTTAAGAAAAGAGGTTTTTCTTTCATTTGCTTCAGCTTCAAGGTAACACTGTATAATATTGAAGATGATGACTGAATAGCGGGGATGTCGTCTGATAACACTTAAGTTCTATATAACTATTGTTTTTAATTTATTTAGTTATTTTATCCCTCATTTGGGTCATTGTTTCTTTTTATTGACGCATATGTATATACCTCATATATGATCTTAGTAACTGCTCTTAGTAACTGTATGTATGTGAATATATATATATATATATACATATATATATACATATATATATATGTATATATACACACACACAGTGGGTGGGACTTGCTCTTCCTCATCTGTGGAGTCCTGTGTAGTCTTGTTGAACAAGGACGTGGTGAACAGACATGACCCTCGGAGGGTCCGTTATCCATTCTGCACGTTTGTGTACATTAGTGCGCGAGTGTGCACGCAGGTGTGTGTGTGTGTGTGTGTGTTTTAGTGTTTTTTTGACAGCCCCTCCCATCGACTCGGTGCCAGTGTGTCGCCGCTTGGCTGAACACCAAATCCAGTGAAGGGCTGAGTTTATTTTCTTTGCTTTGAAAGGCCGTATTTATCGTTTTCAATTATCTCAGATCCATATAAGCTGACCCCCCCCCCCCCTGCTCTCTGCTGCGCTGTCTGAACCACTGGAGAGAGAGAGAGGGGGGGGGGGGACGCACACACACCGAATGGAGGTCCAATGTGCTCCCTTCCCTACCAAAAGTGTCACATCTCCGTGTCCTTATTGCGCCGCACACTCATCCATGTGTGCAAACATGCATTTATGCCCCCGGATGAACTCTTGTGTTCTCAAATGCCTCGTAAGACCTTGAAATACACACACACACACACACACACACACACACACACAGCGATCATCGCTCTCCACAGACCCCCCCCCACCCCACCACGCAAGTACTCCCCCTTCCTTCCTGCATGCGATAGCGACATCGACGCACTTCTGATGTTGATAGTAAATTAATAACAGTCTCGATGTTAAACTCTCATTATCCTGTCATGAGATGCGCAGCCGGCCCCCTACGACAGCTCTCCCCCCCCACACACACACACACACACACATCCCCCCCCCCCCCCCCCCCCCCCCCCCCCCCCCCCCCCTCTCCTCTGTTCGCCATTTCAAAGCAACTACTGCAATGGACAGAAAATGATGCCATCTGCATGAGAGTGTGACTCCCATCCACTCTCAGCCCCTGAGCATAATCTACTCTTCTTTTTGTTTTTATGTTGATTGTCTACACTTGTGATTATGAAGTTGAACACTCTCTCTCTCTCTGTGTGTGTGTGTGTGTGTGTGTGTGCACCTGTGTCCATGTCTGCTTGCTCCTAATAGTCCTGCAGAGGTACAGGCAGCGAGTGCATGTAGATGAAAACCCGGCAGCTTGTCTGCCAGAGCCCGACAAGAGCACACATTTGGAGAAAATGCATCATAGTCCATCCATCCATCCATCCATCCATCCATTTTCAATACCGCTTATCCTCATTAGGGTCGCGGGGGCGCTGGAGCCTATCCCAGCTGACATAGGGCGAAGGCAGGGGACACCCTGGACAGGCCGCCAGTCCATCGAGGGCACATGTAGGGACATACAACCATTCACTCTCACATTCACACCTATGGGACATTTAGAGATCAATTAACCTGCAGCATGTCTTTGGACTGTGGGAGGAAGCCGGAGAGCCCGGAGAGAACCCACGCTGCCACGGGGAGAACATGCAAACTCCACACAGAAGGACCGCTCCGACCGGGAATCGAACCCGCGGCCCTCTTGCTGTGAGGCGACAGTGCTAGCCACTACACCACCGTGCAGCCCATTTAACAAAATCACCGGGTGGAGAGGCTGTCCATTACACACATAGTACTTATTGTTAAGTTGTTAGCGGATCCGGCTGCAGTGCTTCTGGAGCTCGATGAGTACCTGGGTATATTATCGCTCCTAATGGCTTCATGCACACCCACTGCAACCACCAATAACACATATGGTCGTATCGCTGTAAGAGTTGTTTTTTCTTCTTTTTATTCAAACTACAAATAAACACCCACTGTATACGTTAACCATTTGAACTGCAGGCTTTTGTTTACCACTCTCATTAATTGCAGGCTTATTGCACATTTGCACGACTTCGCTATAAGCACACCGCCCCTATTTGCACACCGCCCCTACATGCTGCGTAGGGGCGGTGTGCAAAAAGACTGTATGGGAGTCCTGGTGCTGTGGGCGGTTCAATAGAATAGGCATTCATCAGCCACTACATCCAAGTGGCTGAAACATCACACAAATAAAGCTCCGATACACGACATCTATTCACAAATAAATGTATATTTGTTTGTTAAGGACCACGGGATAAACTAAGGACTATATTTATACATTGCACCCAGGCCTCTGCATCCCATTTTAAATGCTGCCATGCACCTGTGGCATGCTAGTCCTTCCCTAGCGTGTACCTGTCCTGTTGCGGCTGCATCATCGACCGCGAAGAAACCATATTCACGTTCGGCTGATGTAGGCAGATAAATGTGCAACGCTGTACAGAGTTTTTTTTTTTTTTTAAAAGATAATTTTGCCCTCTGAGGCGACCTTGGCATTCCCTGAAATGTTCTACCGCGTGACGGGTGGGCACCCCTATTGATTTGGCCGGGTTTCCTCCCCCTACAGATTCAAGGCACCCCCTCCACCCCCTGCATCCGGGCCAAAAAGCGCTAGTCCAGCAGTTTTAGCATCTGGATTAAGCCACTCTTGGGGCTCCAGTGTTTTGGCGAGGTTGGCCACATGGCTGAAATCATAAAAAAGTTTGCAGTGCCTGTCTTCCCTGTGGCATCAGTAAGCAGCCTGGATGACACACACACACACACACACACACACACACTCCACCGCCCTGTTGAAAGGACTTTTTTTCTGCCCGAAAAAAACGAAAAACCTCACGGCTGACGGCGTCTCCATTGTTTGCCGAACGTGGCGAGTGGCATCCGGGCACAGTTGCATCCCTTCTGGAGTTTAAGAGGCAAAAAGCCCTTTAACTCACAAAAGGACATGTGTTTTCATTGAAGCCAAATGTTCATCAAACCCCAAAAGGCGTGGGTTTGTTTTTTGTACACGAGTGAATTCCGGCACTATCACTTTTGGCAAGGCAGCATTTTGAAGTATATGTTGGTTCTGATGCATCCCGATCATAATCCTCTTATTGTCTCGTATGCGTAACAACAATCAACGTCTTATGCGCTGGTCCCTACGGAAAGGCTTTAACCTCGAGATTGTAGATCAAGATCATGAATGCTGTTCACCTCCCTGCCTGAGGGTGGTGCTGTTTACATTATGTTCCATCTGTTGTGGTGATTTAAGAAGGAACCTGTGGAGGCCGACGCCACCCCCCCCCATCTCACCAACCAACCAAAGAGCTGCCGAGGGGGTCGCTGATCAGTCCGGGTTGTGTCCTCTGCCAAGGAGGTAGCTTAAGATGCCTGTACTTTGTTTTTGTTTATTATTGTTGGTATAGGTCTGACGCTTATTGCTCCCACCACTGTTTAAAATTAATAAATAAATAGCAGCAGCACTGGTTTATATTGGGAGTGGGCGGAGACCCATCGTTAAACCCATCCAATGGGAAAGACTTCATGATAATTCATGTGCATTTCTCCATAAAGAAATGAAACGAGCGCAAATTTGCAACAGCTGCGACCATGTACGCACACGCACCCATGCGTACATGTATTCACACACACACGCACACACACACAACTTCAAAACCGTGTCATCTCCATGGCAACACTAAAAAGGAACTCTGCTAAGTGCAACGATGCCGCCCACAGGAGTCGGAAGACAAACGGTTCATAAGTTGGACCGCGGTGTGGGAATCCGTTTAGCAGTTTGCTAGAGGTCACTCTTGCTGCCAACCCCCCCCCCCTCCCCTTACCAGACCCCCCCCCCCCCACTGGCATGAACACAACAACTCACCTTCACGCTTGACCTCCACGAAAAACAGCCTCCCAAGGCAAAAACTGTGGCCACCAAAAAGCGTGGAGGAATTCAAAATCTTTTGCTACCTTGTGGGCATCATTTTTTGGGGGTAACGCATCACGAGACCGAGGCGGGCGTCTTTCCAAAATAAAACATCTTTCAGACCTCGATAATAAACTTCTTTTCATTCATTCTTTCTGTGCGACCCACGGACTGGTACCGGCCCACGGCTCGGTGGTTTTGGGGACCACTAGTTTAAAGCTCTGCACTGATCACAATCGTTGTCAACGAAAAGAGTAAGAAAGCTGAATTCAAAGGGTTCGGGTTGTTCCCTTTATTGGGTTATTTGGATCAATAACGTACCAAAATATCATCAGTCAGACGGGAGTTTTTACCGTTTTGGCAAATCTTTCATTCTTGATTTCGAGGAGTGAGACAGCGAGTGAGTTATCAACTAAAAAGGCGTCCGCTCGGCGTAAATGCGTTACATTTTTTTTATCTGTGACCCACAGTGACACTCATCCCCTTCCCGCAGAGCGGCTTTTGGAAAGCGATCCTGCCTCCTCAGTCTGTCAAGAGCACGGCGTTCGGAGGTGTCACAGTCCCAGTCGGAGCAATTTGCGCCCCCCCCCCCTCCCAGCTATTTTTCCCCTCGCAGTATTTTGCCTTTATTTATTGTCGTTGTTCCTCCCTTTTGTTGTTGTTGTTGTTTTTCTGCCCTCCAGCTAGAGGGAGCGTGCGCTGTATGTAATGAGCGTCAGTGTGAGTGCTGTTTGTGAACTTTCTGCAGCCCTTCTGTAACCTCTGCCTTCTGATAATCTGCCAATTACCAAGTTCTGCTCGGTGTCAGGAGAACCCCCCCCACACATCCTTTTCCTCTTCACTGTCTCCATGGTAACCTCTTCAGGAGCTGACTGTGACTGTGAAGGCAGAGCAAACTCGGGGATTACCGATTTTTTTAACAGTCTTTATTTTCCTCCGTAAAGTGGCGTGTTTAAGGCGATGATGATATTACTCTTTAACCCGTGAGAGAAAATACCAGAGCGATCATACATAGCGGGACTGCTATGAATACTTTAATGCAAAACATCTGTGACTGTAAAGACATTTAGGGAAACGTTTGAGTACTTTATTACTATAGTATTGTTATACTGTTATTACTACTCCACTAGATCTTAACAGCACCTTTTACATTACATGTCATTTAGCTGACGCTTTTATCCAAAGCGACTTACAATAAGTGCATTAAACCATGAGTCCAAACTCAGAACAACAAGAAGTCGAAAAAGATGTGTTTTTAGTTGGCGACGGAAGGTGTAGAGACTTTCTGCTGTCCTGATGTCAATGGGAAGCTCGTTCCACCAATGAGGAGCCAGCACAGCAAACAGTCGTGATTTTGTTGAGTGTTTAGCTCGAAGTGATGGAGCTACAAGCCGATTGGCAGAAGCCGAGCGAAGTGAACGGGCTGGGGTGTGAGGTTAGACCATGTCCTGGATGTAGACCGGACCCGATCTGTTCGCAGCACGGTACGCAAGTACCAATGTTTTGAAGCGGATGCGGGCGGCCACCGGTAACCAGTGAAGGTCGCGGAGGAGCGGAGTAGTGTGGGTACATTTCGGTCGGTTGAAGACCAGTCGAGCAGCTGCATTCTGGATGAGCTGTAGAGGTCGAATGGCATTAGCAGGTAGACCTGCCAGGAGGGAGTTGCAATAGTCTAGCAGTGAGATGACCAGAGCCTGGACCAAGACCTGTGCCGCCTTCTGAGTGAGAAGAGGTCGTATTCTCCTGATGTTGTACAGCATGTACCTACAGGAGCGTGTTATTGTGGTAATGTTGGCAGTCAGGGAGAGTTGACTGTCGAGTGTCACACCGAGGTTCCTGGCAGTCGGAGTCGGAACCAGCACTGAGTTGTTGAAGTTAATAGTCAGGTCGTGGGTGGGAGAGCCTTTTCCTGGAAGGAGGAGAAGTTCAGTCTTGTCCGGGTTAATTTTCAGGTGGTGAGCGGACATCCCCTGAGAGATGTCGGTCAGACAGGCAGAGATTCGTGCTGCTACCAGTGTTTCAGATTGGGGAAACGAGAGGATCAGTTGGGTGTCGTCAGCGTAGCTGTGGTAGGTGAAGCCATGCGAGCGAATGACAGAGCCGAGAGAGTTGGTATACAGAGAGAAGAGAAGAGGACCATGGACTGAGCCCTGAGGGACCCCAGTAGTCAGAGGACAAGGCTCAGACACAGATCCTCTCCTGGTTACCCGGTAAGAGCGGCTCTACTTTATATACACGCACACACATATATGTATATATTTTTATATATATATCTTTAACATTTAAAATAAATATTCATCCGATAAAATACGGTTTTAAGCTTCAGCTGACCCATCTGCCTCTGCTCGTGTGTTAACACATCCGTATTGATAATCGACAATATAATATGTTTTGTTATAAAGGACATGTGATGCATGTAAGAGGGGATTTTAAGGGTCATCAGGTGTAAAACCATGCATGTTCATTTACCGTGCACCGTAAGAATGGCAGAAAAAAAAAGAAGCTAAATCTCACAGTAGTAAGAGAATAGGTTGTGGAACATAATACAGGCTTGATTGAAGAATAACCCCCTCCCCCAAAAAAAAATATGATGTTATTGACCAAACGGTGTGACATTAACGTCTAAGTCCCTCTGTTTAACTTCCCATCCAGACTTCTCGACCCGTACATCAACAGTACGTGTAATAACTCATAAAGAGAAGAAAAAACAGAAATGAAATCATTCCCTCTCGATTTTTTTCGTAGCATCACATCTTGCCAGTTCTCATCAGGAAACTTCACCGGGCAGAGAGGAAAAAAACAAAGGGCGCGGCACATTACCCCGGCATCCCCCCGGGAGACTCTCGTCTGGGTAGGGTAACGCATACCGGCAGGACGGGAAGGTCGCATGTTACCTGCAGTAATACGGGAGAGGTGTCGGCTGGGCAATCGAGCTCCACAAATCACCGGTCGGCCCCACGGCGACACGTTCAAGGTCCCTTCGGTTCATTTCAGTTATTTCTTGGCACCTTTTCCGTTCGCCACGGCAGCTCGGGCACATCTTCTCCGTCGAAAGCCCCCGACACCTCGTGACAAGGGGGGGCCGACCCCCATTTTGCCCACATTGTCGGTCATTGTATTGTCGTTCAACGCCATGTTGTTGTGGCCGTGACACGGTCGCGGTTTTAACATCCCAAGAAAAATTTGGGCTTAAAATAAAGTGACGGGAAGAAAAAAATCTTTTGGGACACCAGACTGGAACGCCGGTGTGTTTGTTAACTTTACCGACGGCACCGTAAGCTCTTCCTCTCACATTTTACACCACGTCACGTTGGTAGCAGACTAAATGCCGTACAAATGACACGCTAAAAGCAAGAAAAGGCATTCTTTGTTGCGCGCACAATGACGTACAACTTGTCCAAAATAAGCCAATCGGTGAGATTGAGCTGACGAGACATCACCGGATAGTTCAAACATGCAAAGGCGGGTTTTTTTTTAACGAATTTTGGTATGTCGCAACATCACCCCGAAGGTGTTAAAGCTACAGTCCAATGGATTCATCATGCGTGGTCAGTGGTTGCTCCGTCAATGTTTGAAAATCATGCTCCCCAAACGTTGGTCAAAGAGAAGTTTGTTGAGATATATCTCTCTTTTCGTTGTTTTTAATGCGGTTCCCCGGTGTAGACGGTTAATAAAGCATCTTGTTGTTTTTTTTGTTTAATGTGATGTATTTAAGTGAAATTTAATGTGGGTTTAATCGTTTTTTTATTTTATTTTATTTTTTCATTCGAACGCTAAAAAGGGTGGGCGTGGCTTAGCGTTCACGAGTCTCTGCCAAATCCCGCTGATATAGAGCTTTAGTCGACTGCCCGGGTCTAAAGCTGTTGGATCAGCAGGCGAGGGAGAAATGAATAAACAACACCTTAATCACACTCTTGTGGGATATTATATTTAGCGAAAAATAATAACAAAAACACACACACACACACACGCATGTACGGCTAAGTAGGACGACACATCCTCGTACCATAAGAGACGACGCGTTAACTTTGCTTGTGTTCCACGTTCGTTTCTCTGCCGGTGATGTCGGCGTTCGTGTAGCGACCCGGTTGCATATTGGGGTCACGTCGGGAGTGAGAAGGGAGAGGGGGTGGGGGCTGATTGCCAAGTGTAGTTTTCATATGATTGGAGTGACTCTCCAGTCGGCTTCAATCGCGTGTAACTTGGACAAAAGAACGTACACGCCCACAGAATGCGTGGCGAGTCATCAAAAAAATAGGTTCCTGTTGTAAAGAATGGGGGGAAAAAAGGGATTTTGAGCTTTTTAGCATGTGCCAGTCAAGCATGGAGAACACACACCGTCTCAAACCAGTAATTCATTAGCAAGGGGCCATTAGCCCCATATCGTGACACACACACACACACACACACACACATCCACGCAGGAGACGTAATAGACTGCTCTGCTGATGAGCTGTGATGGGATGATGAATGCGAGGAGGAACTTTGAGTTGTGGTTGAAGGATGACAGCGGGGGAGTGTGTGTGGGGTGGGGGGGGGGGGGGGGGGGGGGGGGGGGTCAGCGGCCCTCATCTGGGTCATGATTCAGTCTCGAAGTTCAGCACTTTCTTTTCATACCGAACGTCTCGACGCCTAATTGCGGTCCCCACCGCTCAAAAGCTTATTGGAAATTACACAAAGTACAAATTGCCTCTCTGTGCCATAATTAGGGCGGCTTGTACGATTGCGCAATTTCAACAACTATTAATTGTCGTACTCTTTGCACTCGGGCACATTTTTCCATATTGTGTAATTGTACCGTTTTCTTCGGAGCTGCTTTACTGCGTGCGGGGGCGTTGACCTCTGACCTTGTTTCACACATCATTGTGCAAAAAATTCCTTTTGTTTTGTGTGACTCATGTGGTCTTGCTACTGTGTGTGTGTGTGTGTGTGTGTGCGCGCGTGTGTGTGTGTGTGTGAGTTCAAAAGATTCTATTTGTAAAAAACGCATTTGGCCTTTTTTTCTTTTATGAATTCCAAGAAACACATTTTCTGCAGTATTTGAGTCCGTTATGTAGTCAAATCCTCCTCCATATGCAGAGCTGCTAAAGAAGACTCATTAAAGATTAAATTGCCCGTCTAAAATTTTTTTTAAAAAAGGTGATAAAGCTGAGCACAGAAATAACATAATTCCCCTTTCCCGAAAAACAGGTGACAAAGACAGCAAGGTGACATTTCTTTCTCTTTATGACTGGCTCCAGTCAGACGGGGGGTGGGGGGGGAAGTTGTTCCTATTTATATTTCTTTAAAGTTAGCAGGCATTTTTATTTATTTGTTTACCCACCACCGAAAGGACATCAACCTGCAGGTTAATTGGTAAACACACAGGTTAATACAGGAATATGACCACGACCTTCTGAGAAGATAGTACCCTCGGCACAAATCTTCTTAATTCTTAGTCAAAATAGATGCATTGAAACTATGAAAATGTAATTGAACCGGCCAAATAGCAGCTCGCAGGTGACGTCGCCGAGAGAGAATCAACACATCGGTACCTTTCAGAACTCAACGTGTTTTTTTGTCGTCTTCGAGTCATTGTTGCTTTTTGTCATCGAGTTAATTTATTGATATACTTACGATAATATTCTCTTGAAGTCTTGTGTGAAGCCTTTTGGATGCCGAATAAATAAGTCGGGTTTATTAGTTCATTCGTCAATAGGATAAATTGGTCAATTGATTCCTTTTTTTTTACGATCCACTCTCGACAATCAAGTGTTGATACCGGAGGAGCATTTAAAAACACATTTGTGTTCATTGTTTACCAAACGCAATTCCACTTTAGTTACCATAAGTGCGTATTCAATTACATTTTTTTTTTTTTTTTACTAGTAAAATACTTTTGCGTATTACTTTTAAAAAATGTTTTTAATAGTCCAAAATTACAAATATGCCTCAGAAAAGTCTTGTCTCGTGTTTTTTTGCAACAACAATTCAAAAAGGTCTAGTTATCGCTGACTTCCCAGGATGAGGGACTGGGAACAAGCCCCGCCTACTAGTGCCAACCGCCCAAAAAAATGATATACATACATAATATCAGTCAATTACATTGATGGTCATTACACAAAGCATGGTGATATATGTAGCTTTATCTATAATTACGTGTGTCCATTGTCTTTTATTTACTCCCGCCCAGCAGTGACGGGAGGCACCAGAACAATCTGTCATTTTAACAATGTGACGCCCCAAATTAATTGTTATTTTTTTTTCAGGATACAGTATCGGTAGGTATTGGGAATTCATCTTGTATCTTTATAAGCATGGAGCAGTTAATATTAACGGGTCGTTACTCGTTCGCTCTCCACGCGAGTACGTACGCTGAGGACCCTTTTTTTTTTTTTTTGGCGTGACCTTTCTAAATCGTGACGAGACCACCGGACCCTTTAATGAAAAGGAAAAGCCGCCCTCAGCCGATTTGGTTTACGACATCAAATTTTTTCCCCCAAGTCGTACCTCAGCACACTAATTGGACTTCATGATGAAAACTCTTTAAAGAGAGTCTCTCACAGCCCCCCCCCCCCTTAATCTACTTCCTCCTCGAGCGGTCGACACTTCTGAGTCACGTCCAATATCTCGGCACACCGTTAGCTTGTGTGTGTGTGTGTGTGTGTGTGTGTGTCCTCGGCTCCCTCCTCCGTGTTGTCGTATCGGACGCAGCCCGGTGGGCGTATTTCAGCTCAACCTTGAAGTGTAATCGAGGGCCGACTTTGGTCCGCTGCGTCGCAGGTGAAAGACGTTACATAAGCTTTATTCCGTCTGGAAAACCTGCAGCTTTTGGAGAATTAGTGTCTTAACTGGTGGAGTGTTAGTCTGTGTGTGTGTGTGTGTGTACAGTCGGGAGACAGGTGCGTAAACCGTGCTGATACAAATGAGCTGTGTACTGTCGAGGGTCATTAACCTCATCTCGCTTTGCGCCCACATATATGACCACGCACGCACACACACACACACACACACACACACGGGCCCCCAGTGTAATGGCCGCCGTGGTCTGCAGTGCTTATGGTGATGAATGAGAGTGTAAACAGTGTCTAATTAGCGGCCGGCCACTGTAATGCGCCACTGGTCACAGGAGTGAAACAAAGATGGCGCCACGGCGGCCATTTATACTCACGTCTGCTTATTTGTGTTGTTTATGTTTTCATATCGGCTAACGATATCTCACCGGGTCTTTAATACGGTTACTTATTAATGGCTTTAAGCTAGTTCTGAAACATTATAGAGGTTTTAATAGGATTTTTTTTTTAAAATGGCATTGATGTGACATTTATACATCTATTTATTAACGTTTTCTTGTGGGATCAAAGAAAACTTTTCTTTACTTACCAATGAGTTAAATCGCAAGGTATGATGCACTCTGCAATGTTGTGGTTGTGTGAAAATTATATACTTACACTTTGCATGGTGACATTTTTTTCATATAGGTATATGAGTAACTCAAGATTACTCAATTTAGAGACTAGTTCTATATTTGCCTTTTTAATTGCTCTTCGGCTCTAACAAAACAACATAGCCGAAGATGCAACTATGCTCCAATGAACTGTGAAGATTTTAGCCAAAAATGGCACAAAGTATTGAGAGGATCAAGACTTTTGATATCCTATTTGACGGAGAGTCATGTATTGAAGATGGAAGACTGCACTCTGGACCACGCCTCTCGTTATATTGAGAAGAAATATCAAATGTTTAATTAAATTGCGTGCGGTCGTGTCATGTTTATTAGAGATGGGGCAGAGACATTAAAAGAACTCCACATTCGAAACAAGGGAGCAGGAAGAGATGACAACTAAAAAGAGGAAGTAGAAAGAACAAAAGACTTGCAGAGAGAGAGAAAGTAACGGGCCGTCACCCTCAAGGATTCTGCTGGTGTGATAAAACCTTGGCTTAATGGTGTTTCCCCGATCGCACCTCGCTGTCTTATCTCCAGCTGCAGAAGAGAGGAGGCTTTTAGTTTGGGTTGAGTCTGAATGTTGACAGTTCGCAGCTTACATTTTGTACTTTGAATATAATCAAAAAATCAACACAATACACTAATGTTGAAGGCAACAAAAAATGTTAAAAATGTTTAAAAAAAAAGAAGCACCCCGCTCTTTTTAAGCCGTGAGAAAAGCTCGGCCTGCAGAGCAAGAGAGATATCCACTCCCACAACAACAACAACAACAACAACAACAAAAAGAGAGCGAGATAGAGAGAGCAGCTCAAAGTGCACCAGACTAACCGATATAAAGCTTTTATATGGAAACGGCGACTCACAGCTAAACCCATTTCCAGCGAGTCCAAAGGAACGTCGGCAGTGAAAAGCGCCTTCATGGAAACCTTAAACACATGATGTCACCGCTCCGAGGAGAGTTACGGAAATGAGCTTTTACAGCAATGACAATAATCACTTTGAGGGGTTCCACCAGGTGGCGGATGACGAGAGGACCCAATGCAGAACATGGCTTTTTTTTAAAATAAGGCCATTTGTATAGAAGTCGATGACAAAATAACCCTGAATCTCACTTTCGTCTCCTTTTTACATTGGAAAACATCAGTTTATGGTTTCAATGGCCAGTTTCAAGTCTTTTGTAAATTATGGTTATTATTATGGTTAGTATCTTGACTACTTCCTGTTGAGGTAACTGTATTGTCGCGAATTACTGGCACGTGAAACAATAAAGATGGCCGCCCAATAAGACAAGCTGGTATCAAGTGTTTTACTTAGACAATTAACTGTCAGTATACACATAGAAGTACGACAGTTATGGTATTATGGTTATTATGGTAAATATAAAGCACATGTCTGTGCTTTCGGTCCATGAAAGTTAATTGAAATCTTTTTGGTGGCCAGTCAGCATTCGGTTGTAAATTCTAGCGTCTGCATGTAAATATATTTTACATCCACATCCAACCAGCTGACCAACACGTGCACAGATTATCCTTCATATGCATTGCATTGTGCGAGCAGCCCTGATATTTTAAATAGACCAAAAAAATGCACCGCCAGCCAGCCCGAGTCGGTCTCCGTAACACCATTTGTTTGTGTGCCGTGACATTTAAGGCCCCCCGACAATACCCACATTGTTTATACCAGCCTCCCCCAGCTTGCTCCATCACAGGTAGCAAAAAAAACAGACGTCTCAAGGTTGCTCTTGCAGAGAAGATTATGACAATAGCCGTTACCTCGGGATAAACCGGTCGATCCTGAAATCTTAATTTCAGCTCGGTGAAGGCTGCAGACCACTCCGGTTCTCCTGAGTCGTTTCATGTGGACACTTATCTTACCTCTAGGAATAATCACAGGTGGATTAACAGCACCTGGGCAAACACCACCACTGGCAATCTGCAGAAGTCTAACAGAAGTTAAAGGAAGTGCAGGAGGTTCGGAATACAGTTCAAGTTGAAAAGTTTCTCTTTTTAACATCACAGCACGCTAAGGAGATTTAAAAAGCTACAATACACAGGAATCAGAGGCTAAATATATCTATTTATAACTATCTTTACACAATTACGTGCCGCCACCACCACGTCATGGACTGTTAAGAGGTCGTGGTCATTTCACATGTCACGTGGTCCTGTGATGCTGTTGAGTCGCTAGGTTACGTACCATTGGTTGCACGTGCAAACAACCCACCGATATGTAACAAAAGCATAGCATCAGCTCGCCTGGCAAGTGTTTTTTAAATGTTTTAAAGCCATAAAAAAAACATTTCAGGGCACTCATCTTGTTAAAAAAACAACAACCCAAAAGCATGAAAATATCTCGCAAAAACCTTATCAGGAATACAGAAGAATCCCTCGGCACGCAATGCAAAAAATTGTTCCGGGGGGCACCGGACTACATTATAAAATGTTTCATCCTCTCATCCTAGTTTTTTTTTTTTTGGCATCCAACTTCAATTGAAGGACAGCCTTGTTAGAAAACATTTGACCCTCAGGCTTTGGACCGCCTTTTTAAAAGAAATCCAGAGTTCAGTTAAAAACAGGCCTGCAAGTGTTGGTGTTTACATAATTGCAGGCGAGTTTTGAAAATCAGAAGCAGACTCATCCTCCGTGGTGCAAAAAAATACAGAACGCAGGCAGTCGTTCGCTGGACGGAAGCAACGTTTTCCAGCAGGCAGGACAGGTGAGGTCAAAAGACCCTTCGGGGGATTTGTTCAACCAAATCTGAGGTTCTGCAAAACGGAGGATGATTTGACAACATTTCGGATGCGGTGACCGTAAAGAGATTTTTTTGTGGGAGGTCTCCATCATCTCCTTGTGCGTATTTGACACCGCAGAGCGATGCATTCCAAAGTCTGTAAAAAAAAAAAAAAAACCTTGTGGGCGGACAGTGAAACGGAGGCCAATATCGAGACAGACCAAGATGGAGGCGAAGGAAAGCTAGGAGACGTCCCGCTGTGAAGCAGCTGGTGGTCAACTTCTGCAGGCGGCTGATTGCGGAGACCGCGGGTTGTCTCTTAAGACTCGCGAAGGAAAAAGCGCCGGCGGAGAGTAAAAGGCGGTCGTTTAGCTTCACCGCACTAACAGAGTTCAGGTGAGGTGCTTCTCCCCGCCGTCTCTCTTATCAACGGGCACCTGTTCGGTGGCCGCGTACGCCGTCGCGTTCGATTCGGAAACCCCTGAAAAACAAATGAAGCTGAATTGAACTTCTGTTTCTTTTGGAGCAGTGCGGTGAGTATGAAAAGAAAGGAATCCAAAAGGCCCCGTCTGGCCTGTTAGCATGCCAGCTAATATGCTATTTAGAGCCCGAATAGGACATTCAAACTACTTCACGGCTTCTTTTTCAAGATGCCCGAAGCTTCACTATTCTAAGGGATAAACGTGTCTGTCGGACATTTTTCAAACTCCCGAGGTTTCGGAATAATGGGGAAACCTTATTGTCACTTTCAGGAATGGTACGTGTTTTTATACGGGGGAAAAACAGAACAAATATATACATTTATTGTGTCTACAAACGCTTATTTGTGTTCCACTTGAGTTAATGAAAGCGTGATTACAATAAAAATCGTATTTCAATTTTGTATTTGATTTTGAAAAAGCATACAAAGAGGTCGATAGATACAGTTTAAAAAAAAATATATAAACAGACTTTTACCATCTCTTATGGGCGATAGATGACTGTTTGTGATGCCGTGAGATAATCGAGAAGGTTTTGTTCTTCTCATGTATTTCGGTCGACGACATTCACGAGGACTCTTTAATAAATCTGAAGTTGACTGGATGTCAATAGGCAGGTCGTCGGCGTATTGTTGAGCCACGCCACGGGCATCTCCACGGCCACCTCTCAGGACGCCAGCAGTCAACGTAATGCGTACCTACGATCGATGGACTGCCACAGTAGGAAGCGATTACGCTGGCATTTTATTTATAGAAAGTGTCATATTAACCTGTCAGAAGCCTCTTAGCCTCGACAGTTAGCCCTGGGTCTGTTCCGTGCTTTCAGAGTTCACCGCTCGCCGACAGTACGGACACAAGCTTTTTCCCCCCCCCCCCGTGGAACAAATCTTGCGCAACACCTTTTTTTCTTCTTTCATTTAATTGGATTTCCTTCTTCCTTTTTCCTCTTTTGCTCCTTAAGCAATTTGTCAGTGTGGAAGGCTTTTCAACGGTATCGGGGGGGGGGGGGAAAGCAGCTCGGGCTCTCTGCGCTCATTGGAGGGATTGATATCGACATGAGTCATTTTCTATTTACCGTCGGGCGGCGGACTGAGAAGTCGAAGGTGGTGGTGGGGGGGGGGGTTGGTGTGAACGTCTAGTGTGTGTACAGTGACGGGGGAGTCGGGACGGGAGAACTCGGCAGACGTTGATGGTGGCGGGATGACGAAGGGGAGTGAAAACAAGAGGAGATAAAAAATAAATAACAGAAAGAGAGAAGAGATTAATCCAAACATTGGATAGAGGCGACATAGAGAATAGGGAGGACAAATGGCACGGACAACAGGGGGGGGGGGGGGGGGGGGGGGGAGGAGCTGGATCCTCCCAGAGTGTGTATTTTCTTGGCTGAGTGCACCATAACAAGGTGATGGGACTTGTCCCATTTCAAAATGCATCCCAGAATTGAAGCCTTTTCTTTTTTCTTTTTTATGGCTCGCCAATCAGCTGATTTCTATAAGCTTATGACTTGTCGGTCCTAGAAGTACAACGCGCTCGATGGGCCCCTTTTCACAAAATTTGATTTAAAAAAAATATATATATAATAAATCACACATGCACCTCCAATCATTTAAGAAAATAAATCAACAATGAAAATCATTAGTTGCAGGATTAAAAGACGATTTAATTTATATATTTGACGTTGGAAGTGGATGACTGATGGCTCCCCCAATGGTTTAGCTTGGCTTTCGCTGACATTTTTTTTTTTTTAGCGAGGCGTGATTGGATGGATCTCTTATTCTGTGATTCATTTGGACGAATGGACGGATCAGCTGTCGGGAGGGGAAAAAAAACTGCCTACTCGCCGTCTGCCGTCAGATAGCAGCTTAAAGGTTTTATTCAACCGGGTGTATTTAATTCAATATAAAGAAATAGCTCATGCCTTTTTTTTTCGGTTTCAAAATAGCAGCTGCTATGTTTCCCATTTTTGATTTAAATCACGGGAAATCTCACGGCTTCAGATCGATGTGGGTCTCCTGTCATGTGGTGGAACTGCGCCCATGTGGGGGGGGGGGGCTGATCAAAATCTCCACGATGAAGAAAGTGTAGCGGACAAAAAAAGGTCCAGAGAGCTCCACGGCATTCGATGTTCTCGACTCGAAACGTTAATATTTAGTGTGAACATTGAGAGTTTTTTTGGGGGGGTTTAGTACCCACACGTGAGCTTTTAAAAAAGGCCCGTCGAGCGTGGGCGCGTCCCGTGGCGTC
Organism: Cyclopterus lumpus; assembly: GCF_009769545.1. Lineage (NCBI taxonomy): Eukaryota > Metazoa > Chordata > Actinopteri > Perciformes > Cyclopteridae > Cyclopterus > Cyclopterus lumpus. The sequence goes on along the minus strand of NC_046980.1, from coordinate 4,333,667 downwards.
GACTCACCGCGTCTCATTTACTCTCTCTGGAGGTTGTCGGAGGATATCTGCTGCTCTGCGCCTCACAGGCTCTCCAGGACCCGACTCGACACACTGAAGAGGAACCCCCCCCCCCCCCAAAAAAAACCCCCAAGACAACGCCGGAGTGACTGGAGGGAGATCTTAATTAAGATAAAGGCCAGAGTCACTGCAGTGTGTCACCAACTGGTTCTGTGCATCCTCGACACGACTTTATCTCTCTCTTCCTCCTTCTGTTTCTTCTATCGCTCTCTTTCGTTCCTCCGCTCTCTTCTTCTCTATCGGTCCTCCCACTTCCTGGATGTTTTCGACGCAGGACTCGGTCTCATTGAGAGTAAACTTGAGTAATAAACAATAGAAACATTTATATGTTCATTTTACTATTCGGTCTGCAGATTTCCAGTCATTTCTTTTAATTAGATAATGGCTAATTTGCTTAATAAAACGTACACATGAAGTAAACTTGTGTAATAATAAGACAATTGTCATAATGGAAGTAATCCAATAGGGGAGGTTTCATAGTGATTATGATTAGTTATCATTGTTCACCCTATTCTCATGTATTGAAATGTATGTCATTGTGAAAAAATCTATTTAAATCCTCTTTTTTTCTCACTCTTGAGCCACAGATCTCCACTTCAGAAGCAAAACGTGCACACACGTTGTGTTTTCATTCATATTTGTATTCAGAAATTTTTTTTCAGAAAGGGTTATTTCCTTTACGCCATCCACCGCCTGATTTATAGAACATTTTATTCTTAAAAACACGGTGAAAACGGATTTCTTAACGTCTGTCGACAGTATTTTTTAATTTATAAAGTGATAAATTCCAAAACGCTGTAGAAAAAATGCCTCATATACATATTTAAACATATATTATCAGGGAACTTAAAGATAATAATCTACTTACTGTAACACTCTGTAATTGACTTGACCAAAACCCCAACATCATCACTTTGGAGTTTTCTTTCTCACATTTAGTATCTTTGTGTGGTGCAAAAAAATAAAAAAGTAAAAAGACAACACAGAGTGAGCAATGTGCCCCCCAAAACGTGACCCAATCACATCCCTCAGCTGCACCTGAGAACATCACACCGGCTTCACGCCGTTCAGAAAACCAGAAACTTGTCATCGCCCACACCCACTCACTATTTTGACAAGTAAAGAGGAACACTGGAGGGATGAACACACACACACACATGCATATTTCACACGTAAAGTACTCAGTGGTATTGCTTTTCTGCAGGCCAACAAAGAGAGAACGAGCTCGTGGGCGAGTGACAGACGACGCGAGAGAAAAAGAAGGATTGGGTCATTTTCTTCTTTTGTTCTGTACCTTTTAAAAAAATATATATATATTTAAAAATAACTTTTATGTTTACGGTTTGCATGTTGGAACAGGGGGACTGATGCGTGGTTATCCAACGCTGTTTCACTGGTTTCCACTAGGGGCAGCGCTGCTGTGTTATGGATCACTGCATGCAACTGAAATGATCCAAGTGTGTTTATATGGATGTCAGATTGTGTGTGTGTGTGTGTGTGTGTGTGTGTGTGTGTGTGTGGTTACAGAGAGTTCCCTCTTCGATAGGTAAACATCACTCAAGAATTTTCTATGAAAACAATTTAAAAAAAATACATTTGCAGTAAACTACAAAGTAAAATTTATATTCTATTTTTTATTCTCTCAAAAATAACCATAAACAAGTCCACTGTCGGTAATGTAAGGATGTATGTGTGTGTGTGTGTGTGCAGCAAGAGAGATGATAATAATTATATTGTAATGCAGGTCGCAGTTCATACACACACACACACACACACACACACACACAGGTCTTCAAACCAAATAGAAAACAACAGAATACACCTCTCAGGTGCATTTCTGTATATGAATTACAATATGAGCTTCTTACGATGTGTGTGTGTGTGTGTGTGTGTGCGTTGTCGTTGAGGTGCACTTGTGTGCCTAGACACACAATCGAAGGTGATTGCGTGACCATACGAGCCGAGAGCAAGACGCTCTCAGTTGTTCAAAAAGACTTAAAATTTTGTTTTTGTTTGATTTCTAGTGCGTAATAAAATATGAAAAAAATATTAGAAGGTACTGTGAAGGGTTATAATAATTAGATGGGGGGGGGGGGGGGGGGGAATAGAATAGGAATAATAAAAAAAAGAATGAACAATTCACAAAAGACATATCTCAGACTTTTACCTAATAAATAGAGACAATTATTGCCTCTTCACTCTTTAACTATTATTTGAAAAGTTATTTCCAACAGTGGAAACGAATAAGTGGGAAACAATTGACCCCAATAATATCTCTTATTAAATAGTTTTTTTTATAATTACAGATATGGATCAGAACCATTTTTTTTTTCGCATTGCTCTTCAACCTGGAAACGTCCCATTTGTTAAAACCCGTCCAGCAAATGCAGCGACACAAAGAAAAGACGGTCAGTTCCGATCCAAACATCACAGTAAACATTGGACAAACAAATAAACATATTAACACAATAAACATATTAACGTTATGATTATGACAAGAATGCACCGACCTCCATGGAAGAGAGACATCGGCGTTAGCGTGAGATCAACTCGTGTCACAATTAAACAACTGTGAAAAGGAGACTTTTTGGAGACCAAAGAAAGCTTCTTCTTCTTCTTTTTTTTTTTAAAGTTAAAAAGTAAGATATGAGCAGCAGTCAACCGTAGTTATTTTCCCTTTTCCGTGGAGGCCATTTTGACATATTGCATCATTGTATTTGCATGTGCGCCCCACTCGCTCTCATTCAATCTCGTCACAGGCTGACACTCGGTCCGCTGTCCTGGGGGAGCCGTTAAAATAAGTACATAAACTAAAGTAAAACTCGACAACACCGCGGGACCTTTTTATGGAGCATTTCTACTTCTAAGATTTTTTTTTTGCCGGGATTTGAGCCATCGTGAATGTGATTAGTCACCAAAATTTAGAAAAACAGGTAATTTTTTTAGGTTGGGAGGAGATTATTATTATTTTTTTTTCTTCTTTTTGCAGTTATTATTAAAAGCAATATTTTCAGCAGGCAGCCAGTGAACTTCTAAAATGTGGCAGAGTCGACGCGTGTCTTTGTGAAACCAGCGGGTTCATCTTTTTTATTATCTCCCAAGGCTTATTCGTCTTTTTTTATTTTTATTTATTCAAACCCCTCCTGTCATGTTCGCTTCTCAGCTACAGCAATGATGCTCCCGGGTGCATGTTTAATCATCCCCCCAAAAAATACTAATAAACATAGTTTATACCTCATCACCATACAAATCCTCCACATCCAGCTGAGCCACTATTCCTATTCCATATGTGCGGTGATCTTAATTAACTATGGCGTGTTTAAATGTGATAATATGATTGTAAACGTGCTAATTTATGTATCGGAAAAGGAGAATTAGGCTCCTCGTGCGTCTCAAGCCCACACGGGGCGGTTGAATAGCTATGAATAATTTTGGGATGGCGTCCACTGAAGTTCTTGTTTTTATTATAATCAATTAAAGCCTAAGAGATCTTACTAAATATAATCTTACTAAATATAATAAAGGTTTGAAGTCAAAGTTCTGTACCACCAACAAAGACCACGTTTCTCATGAATGCAGAGTAGTTTAACTATGAAATGTGAGAGCGGAGACAAATAAATTAATTTAAAAGAGGCTTAGTTGACATTTATCTATTATATTCGTGCACAATTTATTTAAAATTGTATTTTATTTAAATTTATTTTAAAATGTATTTTATTTAAATTTATTTCACATTTTATTTAAATGCATTTCAAATTTTATTTAATTTAAATGTATTTCAAATTTTATTTTATTTAAATTTATTTAACCAGGAAAAGCCTCATTGAGATTAAAAAATCTCCTCTACAAGACAATTGGACCTGTGGAGAGTCTTTGACTATCAGGCCTCAAAGGCCCCCCTTCCCCCCCCCCCCCCCCCCCCCCCCCCCCCCCCCCCCCCCCCCCCCCCCCCCCCCCCCCCCCCCCCCCCCCCCCCCCTCCTGAAAACGATTCAATTATTAGATTTTTTTCCCGGGACCTCACGTTATGGTTTAGGCATCTAAAAATGAGGTTCTTCCTGGTGCGTGATTACATAACCATTATATTACATTCCTTACTACGTCTACGGATTATTTAGGTATAGTTACAAAACGCTGTATGGAAAAACCGCCCGATCCAATTATATATATATATATATATATATATATATATATATATATATGCCTCTCATTTCTTAAAACACATTTTGGATACGCTTCCACGCCGCCGTGGTCGTCTGAGTGGTGTTTTATTGTCCTTGAGAACAATGTCACGCCGCGGTGATCAAACAGCCCGTTGTCCTCCATGGAAACCGGAGTTCCTGCAACAATACGCTCCGGTTCCTCATTACCGTCTCTCTTTCCTCATTTCTCTGCACGTCACTTCAATTTAATCTCTGCTACAAATATTACATCTGTTCCTTCTCTACAAATCCGTATTATCACACACACACACACACACACACACACAGATACATATTTTTTGGAGGTGCTGAGTGACAATTCATGGATGCACAGTGGAAAAATATGCCTCGTTATGTCAAAAAATAAAATGAAATAAGAGAAGGAAGCCAGTGTGTGTTTTTTTTTCTTCTTTCTTTTGCTTTTAATGTCAAACCCCATTTTTTTTCCGTCCTCACACTTCCCTCGTTCACACATTCTCTTCTGTACTCGTTCTCTCCGTTCAATCTTTGACTTTTGGCGCCCCCAAAAAGTGGAAAATGCAAAGAAATGAAAAGTTAATATAATGTGCAGGTTGCAATTTGAAATCTGGAAGTGATTTTGCTCTGAAACATATGATGCAGCAGTTAAATATGAGATTTAAACTTCTGGGAGAAAGTGTAAAATATCATTATTACTAGATTAATTACATAATGAATTACTAATTAATAGACCTGCGGCCGGCGTGGATTGATTTTTTGCATTAAACGCCAAAGTTATGACCGAAGATGTACGGCCATATGTACCCCGTTCTTTTTCTGCCTTCACGTATTGCATATCAATACAAATACAAGGCCCCCAATCCGTACCACGGGTTCCTCGGAGAACGTTGCGTCATCGAGGGAGTCGGAAGGTCAATTGCGCACCGAGGTCGAGCGGAGGTGCTTTTTTGTCCCCCCCTCCTGTTATTTTTAGCAGCTAACATTTAATATTTTCCAATTAAAATATTTTGCAAGCGTCAAGTCCGAGCAAGGATACAGACGACCGCGACCTCCCGGGTTTCAACGTGTCACGGCTACTGTAAGTAAAAGATGGATGTCTTGGGGTCTGCGTCCTCATATGCCCTGTGTGTAGTTGTGTGTGTAGTTGTGTGTGTGTGTGTGTTGTGTCTGTGTTCCATCTACTTTACTAGATGATATACTCACGATGACACAAAAAAAAAAAAGTGTAATATTCTGATTTTCAAATTAAAACCCACGACTGCTCCCGAGGTTTAAAGTGAATAACGATACGTCCACAGTCCCTCTAATCTTCAGACGAAGTATGGTGCCATCTTGTTGCCGGGCAGATCTCAAGGCTCACCAATGACTGGTGGGAGTTGGAGACGAGGGTTGATTTTCTTAAATTTTAAAGACGCACCGTCGGACTTTCACAGAGTTAGACTGCCGTTCGTGTCCCGTGTGAAACTAAATTATTTTAATATTTGTTTTTTTTTTGGGCTGCACGGTGGTGTAGTGGCTAGCACAGTCGCCTCACAGCAAGAGGGCCGCGGGTTCGATTCCCGGTCGGAGCGGTCCTTCTGTGTGGAGTTTGCATGTTCTCCCCGTGGCAGCGTGGGTTCTCTCCGGGCTCTCCGGCTTCCTCCCACAGTCCAAAGACATGCTGCAGGTTAATTGATCTCTAAATGTCCCATAGGTGTGAATGTGAGAGTGAATGGTTGTATGTCCCTACATGTGCCCTCGATGGACTGGCGGCCTGTCCAGGGTGTCCCCTGCCTTCGCCCTATGTCAGCTGGGATAGGCTCCAGCGCCCCGCGACCCTAATGAGGATAAGCGGTATTGAAAATGGATGGATGGATGGATTTGTTTTTTTCCTGATTTAACTAAACGCCACATGATGTGAGAGACGTACTTATCTCAACCTGAACCACGATCTTTTCCAAACGCCTACAAATAAACTTGAGTTGGAAGATTATTTTTTAAAAAGACTGTAAAAATGAGAAATCGATGCAAAATATTGCAACGGTAAAATAAAAAATATTTTAAAAATATATATAGAACTATTTTTGGAGAAAAAATAAAAGCATTAAATCCAAGCAGCTCATGTCAATGAGAGACCATGTCCTTGGGAGTTTAGCTGTTTATTTGTGACGGCATTATGGATAACCGGTGATTAATGATGAACGTGCACCTAACATATTTTATCAAAGAGCCCCTGAATAGGAGGAGGGGTTACAGATGATGGATGAATGGATGTATCGCCAGTTTTTTTTGTACAAGAGACAAAGACTTCGATATTGGTTTCATGTCTTGCGCAACCTCGTTTGAGATTTTAAAAAAACAGCTCGGATATGCCGAAAAAGTTTTTCCGAGGGACACAAGTTTAAGGTGTAAATTGCCCAGTGGGAGCAGTGTGAACCACATGACGGGTGTAAGGCCCCCCCGTATCCATGGCGACTCCACTCTGGGCGATAATTGTTGCTCAGACGCTTTTTTTGGGGGGGGTGCAGGGAAGAGCTTAGTGCGCATCCTCTAGAGAGCTCATTTTTTGGTGGTTTATGTGTCCCCAGAATAATCCTCCACCTCGGCAGATTGTTTAAATAAAAACGTTACAGAGACCAGGAAAAAGAAGAGCTTTTGCCTCGTGGCTACAAAAAGGGACGCAGAGAAGACTGATGAAAATCTACATTAACATCGTTTCGAACAAGAATCTTTAAATTATGTGAAAAGGAGAAAACAAAATGAGCCCGTAGTTCCCCCTTTCACCTATTTTCCGTCCGTTCCATCCTTAAACCGCTCCACCATCACCTGCCCTCTGGGTAACCTCTCATTCCGTCACAGAGGTACTTGCAATTTTCAGCTATTTTTCTATACAACCTCTTGATGTCGACGCATATTTATTTATTTATTTTTTTAGCTGTCGCAGAAAGCGGCCCCCCCCCCCCCCTCCCTTCCATCTCGTAAGACTTCACTCAAGTTACATCAGGCACTCCGACGGCAACTTTTTTTTCCAAGAGTAAAAAAAAAAACGTACCCGGGGTTCCCTCAAGGACGCATTATGAAATCTCCACGCAAGTCTAATGAATCGTTAATCAAAAGAAACGATGACGAGAGAGAGAGAGAGAGAGAGAGAGAGAGAGAGGTGGTTTTTACTTTGAAGAGAGGGAAGGACGGAGAGGAGGAAAAGGGAGGGAGAGAAGGAGGAGAAGACAGCTGGGATCTCCCTTCGTGGAGTCGGTCTGCTCCTCAAAGACCATAATAATATAACTTGGGTGACAATAATAATATATCGATGGTCAAAGTGCAAAACCTCCTGTCTGCAAAATGATCCAGGAAAAGTTTTTCTTTGTATATTTGTATTTTTAAATTTTTTTTATTATGTATTGGGTATACTTAACAAATATCATTCTGCAAGAAAACAAGTTTCTATTTGTTTTATTCACAAAAAAAAGTTAATTTTTTCAGGCTCTTCGGCCATCGATATACAACCATTGTCACCATTATTGTGATTAATGAATTCACGAGTCATTATTATCCCAATTTCTGTAGAAAATTAAAAAAATGAATCTGTAACTTTATTTATTTCCTTTTTTTTTGGGAGGGAGGGGGGCCTGCAGCGAGTGCTGCTTTTTTTTGTATCCATCTCTTGGACCACCCCCGATTCACATTTAAATATATAATATATATACATTTTTACGTTATAATATATATAATATATATAATATTTATATATATATAATATCATATATATATAATGTATATATATTTCTATATATTTAATATATATTTATATATATATATATATTTTAATAATATAATGTATATATATTTCTATATATTATATATATATTTATATATATATATATATATTTTAAGAAAATCCACCGGTTGTGCCTTTAACATGCCAAACGTAATTATACTAGAAAACCACAGATGAGGCATAATTCTGGTGAAATGTGTTGACAGTTGCAAAAATATATATAATTTGTCTCCAAAGCATTCAATCTGTACAAGCCACCAACGAAGCCTGGTGTCAGCAGCCTCCTCTCACGGGGAGAAATCCCTGCAGTGCGGCTGTCAGAGTTAATCTTAGCACCCAAAGGTGGCAGTTCCTTTTAAAACTGTCACGGTGCTCAGGGAAAGAGGAGCTGCAGCTCACATAGAAAAGGTACGAGGCAGAGAACGTGGGCATTTCTTATTTTCCCTGGTAACATTTTATTTATTCTAAAAAATTATTTCCGTCTATACATTTGGGGGAAACACACATTTTTCTCCAAATGGAAAAGGAAACGATAAATAGTATATAGTAGTATAAAGTTTATAGAAATGAAATCCATGTGCAGCACATCACAACCACATGTCGCCTTTCTTTTGGTCTCAAGCTGCCGTCCTATCAGACACACCCATGGGTCACATGGGTCACATTTGCGAGCCCCGCCCCCTCCTCCCCTTCCACTAGTTTTCTGAGTGCAAGATTGTAATAATTGAATGAACTACATCGAGAAAACCAAGCCCAGAATAAAAGTTGAAATGAATCTGGGTGAAGATTTGGTGGTAAACGTGTTTCCATGATAAGTAAGAAATGGAGCTTTATTTTACATCCCATTTCCATCTTAAATTGAGTTGCTCCTTATGTCTAAGTTTTTACTTTTCTCATTTTATATTTGTAAAGATTGGATGCGTTGATACATTTGTTAAATGCCGTGCAGGAAAAGGTGCATTCATGCAGTGAATGGCTATTAAATACAGCTTTTAAAAAAAAATATATATATATATATTATTACAGAGTTATTAGTTTTCAGGGTGTCCTTTTGAGAGGCCGCATCTAACGCTTCTTTCCAGCCGAGTAATTACTCCTCGGCTTTGCATGATTATTATTATTTATTTTTTTTGTGCTGAAAAAATAATCATGCAATAACTCTAAAGTGCAAAAAAAAATACAATAATGAAGAAAAAAAAGAGATGTCGACCCTAATGAGAAGCACTCGAGCCTTCAATTAAACAACACAAATAAATTACAGTAGATGTCCAAAATAAACTTGAGAGAAACTTTTCTCATCACAACAAAATTATGATGAACATTTAGTATGAGTGGGAACCCCGCGGGATAAATGTGGAATATCATTACGTCAGCCGGCCATAATCCACCTGCACATTCATTCATTACCCAATAGAAAGTCGTGCATATTGGTACTTGAGTTCATCTGCTCGTATGCATTATTATGCATTAATTAAAAAACATTCCCAAATATGAGTGTGCAGAAACAGGTTCAGGGCTTACAAAGAAGATTTTTGTATTTTTTTTTTTTAAATCATGTATTTGACACGCCACGGTCCAATGTGTTTATTAATGCTCTATTTCTTTCAGTTTTCTATCCTGAAAAGATTAAAAAAATATCCTTCTTTCCGAGTGGAAATCATTCTGGATACATGACTTTCCATATCTGGCCAATTATTCAAGAATTATTACGGTTGATCCCGTGTTTTTGTTCTTTTTTTTCCTACTATTAATTCTGCCTTCTCTCACATGAAAATGCCATTGGGGTCAATATTTCATCTTCTGATGGCTTTCCTAAATAACTGGAGCCTCAAGTGTGTCCCGCTGAAGTGGAACCCCCCCCCCCCCCCCCCCCCCCCCCCCCCCCAAAAAAAAAGAAGGAGCTTTGTCTCCAGACCCTTCGACACTTCCCGTCCTCCAGCGGCAGCTCTCAGATCAGTTTCTCGTGCTCTCCAACGTCGACTCAGCGTCCACAGAAATTCAACCGCCTTTCACTTCTTTCTTTGTTTTATAAATCACTAAACTTGTAACCACCGCTGCTGTGTTCTGAGTACATTCAACATCTCCTGTTAACAGCATCGGGAGCCGAGAGACGTCTTCAAACCCCCCGATGGACCGTCTCCTGCCGTCCCCACAAAGACCAACATGGTGGTCGAGGTCTGTGGATCCGTCTCCTAAAATATAACCCGGATTGGTCGGATTGGTCGGATGTGCACGGAGCTTTTGTTTCTCTTATTATTATAAATAATGTGAGCTTTATTATTAAACGGTACGTCTGTTGCAAGCTGTGAATCTTTATGACTTTTAGACCCGAAAAGGGAGACGTCGCTTCCTCGATTTACGGAGAAAAAAAAAAGAAGATACCAACGTGTGTTAACAAGAATAATATTACCTCGTCGAGGGTCTCGGAGAGAGGAAATATATATATATATATATATATATATATATATATATATATATATATATATATATATAAAAATAAAAAAAGTCTTGTGTCCTTAAGGATTCACATTAGGCCGACATCGCTTTTATATATACGGGAAACAAGACCTCAGACACTGAGTCAACAACAGTCTCTGTAACACACACACACACACACACACACACACACACACACACACACACACACACACACACCACAGACGTGACATGTTAAGATCTTGGGTGGATTGCTGGTGGAGTCAAGTCCGGTTGGTGTGATGGCGTTTGTTTACAATATGCCTCCGAGGCTTTATGAGTCTCATACACACCTGCACAGCGAGCCAGTGGTCAACCGTGTGTGTACAGTGCTGTAAAAGTAAATAACAACAAAACTTAACAACAACTGACAACGGGGGAGGCCGAGTGACAAGATAGCACAACGCAGTCCAACACTCATAATACCCGAAGCAAAGTGTACCTTTAGCACCATATTGTTATTTATATATATCAAAACATATTAGTTTATAAGAGTTATGCATAGTTTTGACTGCAATTGAGATATAAAGGGGGAGGGGGGGGGGGGGGGGGGGGGTGTCCTTTGTGTTCCCAGTTACATCAATATTGCATTCATAAATATTCATTTAGTGGTAGTTCATTGTTATGCATTGTACCGTTCACCACTTTCTTCATTGATTTTGTTTATTTGATCGTTTATTCATTTATTTTCTGTAATTTTAGTTAGTAAAGAACTTGATTTAATAGATCCCGAGATTAACATTTTACTTGATTGATTGTCACATTTAGAAGTTTTTTCCTATTTTTCCTAAAATTGGTTTGGCGTCCAAAATTGAATCTCGTGTTAAAATAAGTTAGTTAAAGATGAATACCATCAGTCTTTTTATACAAACGTACGGGTTGATACATTTGAATTATTTATAATCGTTCCATATCTTGATATTAATTAAGTTATAATTTATTAAATCTGCTTACCAGCGACAGAAGAACTTTTCTTTTGTGTCATCTGTTTCCGTGATTTCAGATGTCAGATCACTCGTTTCATAAAACAAACGTGAACGACCAACAGCGGAAATCAAGCAGTCGAAATACCCACATGTCACTGGGTCACACACACACACACACACACACGGCGACGATGAGCCTAACAACACGCTCTCTCTCTCTCTCTCTCTCTTTGTGTATGAAAAAGATGGAAGCAAAAAACACCCTCACACACCATCACTCTGACAACACACACACATGCGTGCGCTCGCATTAGGTTGTTTTTCTCTCCCACTCACACACACACACACACACACACACTGGTGCAGAACGACACACACGGATACACGGTTTTAATTGCCTCTAATAGCCAACATGTACACGCTTCCCTTGTTAGCCGCTGCCTGCGTGGTGTGTGGGGAGCTGCTTAATGATCATTACAGACGGAGGAGGAACGGGGAGCCGAGACCCGCTCCCACTGCATTGTGGGAGTATATCGTCTGTGTGTGTGTGTGTGTGTGTGTGTGTGTGTGTGTGTGTGTGTGGTAGGAGGGAGCTGTAAGCCAAAAATAAAGAATGCACATGTTTTTAGTATTTATTGCTTTGAGCATTTTAAACAGCGGTGAAGCGTGTGAGGAAACACGGGTGAATACGATTGGACGGGAAAAGAGAAGGTATGGAAGTCTGATCCTCTTGAACGAACAGGAAATGGATCCGCCCGGTGTGCCGCTTCCTGTCCGTGACTCACGACAACCGGAGGAGTCGCCCCCTGGTGGTCAGGAGAGAGAGTGCAGCTTTAACACATGAAACGTAGACTTCTATACAACCAGAGGAGTCGCCCCCTGGTGGTCAGGAGAGAGAATGCAGCTTTAACACATGAAACGTAGACTTCTATACAACCGGAGGAGTCGCCACCCTGGTGGTCAGGAAATAGAATGCAGCTTTAACACATGAAGCGTAGACTTCTATACAACCGGAGGAGTCGCCCCCTGGAGGTCAGGAGAGAGAATGCAGCTTTAACACATGAAACGTAGACTTCTATACAACCGGAGGAGTCGCCACCCTGGTGGTCAGGAGAGAGAGTGCAGCTTTAACACATGAAACGTAGACTTCTATACAACCGGAGGAGTCGCCACCCTGGTGGTCAGGAGAGAGAGTGCAGCTTTAACACATGAAGCGTAGACTTCTATACAACCGGAGGAGTCGCCACCCTGGTGGTCAGGAAATAGAATGCAGCTTTAACACATGAAGCGTAGACTTCTATACAACCGGAGGAGTCGCCCCCTGGAGGTCAGGAGAGAGAATGCAGCTTTAACACATGAAACGTAGACTTCTATACAACCGGAGGAGTCGCCACCCTGGTGGTCAGGAGAGAGAGTGCAGCTTTAACACATGAAACGTAGACTTCTATACAACCGGAGGAGTCGCCACCCTGGTGGTCAGGAGAGAGAGTGCAGCTTTAACACATGAAGCGTAGACTTCTATACAACCGGAGGAGTCGCCCCCTGGTGGTCAGGAGAGAGAGTGCAGCTTTAACACATGAAGCGTAGACTTCTATACAACCGGAGGAGTCGCCCCCTGGTGGTCAGGAGAGAGAATGCAGCTTTAACACATGAAGCGTAGACTTCTATACAACCGGAGGAGTCTCCCCCTGGTGGTCAGGAGAGAGAATGCAGCTTCAACACATGAAGCGTAGACTTCTATACAACCAGAGGAGTCTCCCCCTGGTGGTCAGGAGAGAGAATGCAGCTTCAACACATGAAGCGTAGACTTCTATACAACCGGAGGAGTCGCCCCCTGGTGGTCAGGAGAGAGAATGCAGCTTTAACACATGAAGCGTAGACTTCTATACAGCCAGAGGAGTCGCCCCCTGGTGATCAGGAGAGAGAATGCAGCTTTAACACATGAAGCGTAGACTTCTATACAACCGGAGGAGTCGCCCCCTGGTGGTCAGGAGAGAGAATGCAGCTTTAACACATGAAGCGTAGACTTCTATACAGCCAGAGGAGTCGCCCCCTGGTGGAGTTGCTGCCTGATATCATGATTCCCAGGGCGTCTCATATGGATGCTTTGTCCCGCCCCTCAGCGCCTCATACTGACGCACAGGGCACCCTTTGGTGTCTGTGTGAGAGGGCGTCAAGCACAACGCAATAGGTCAAACCGAGACAGGACAGGAGCCCTGTGTCCGTGACCGGAATCTGTGCCTCAAAGTGTTTATTTTTAAGTTACACTAGTGCTGTCTGCGATGTGTCTTCCATGCTAATAATGCTTCAGTGTGACTGAGTTTATATTCGTATTTCAAGCCATAACCCTAACGTGTTTTCTTTTTGACCTAAACGTCAGCAGGCATTTATGCCAATAAACAATGTTTATTTTCATTGTTTGACGCACTCACTGGGTCACGCGGTACGTTTATTGTCTACTAATATACAATATGCTATGTTGTTAGATCATACTTATGATGATACGTTCATGTGTTCATTGGTTTATTGTTGCTGCTGGTAAATGCAGAGCTAATTTGAATTAGTTTATGTATATTTTATTCATTACTTAACATACTGCTTGGGGGGGTTTAACTATTTAAACCGTTGGTAATGTTATCTATGTTGCGTTGTGTTTAGAGTTAAAGATAAAAGGTCTTATCAGTTTATTAACATACGCGTGAAATATGAAGGATCCATCCATCTTTTACAATCTAAATAACTTAAAATAAAAAGAGATACAGGATTATCCCTCCAACAGCAGACGTGCATATTAAACCGAGTGCAGTTCGTGGGCCTCATTTAAATGCAGAATTTCAGGTGCATGGCCCTGATTCCTCATTAGAAATGGACAAAGTCTGCGAGGCAGGTTGGACGCGGATGGATGTTTGAGTAAAAGCTTAATTTGTCTCCTACGCACATATTAAACTCACAAATTGAGAGTGTGTGGCTTTTTGGCTTCTAAACCTGTGCCAACAAAGACCAAAATGAGCCGTGAAATCCTCAAAGCACCCGCGAAAAAGGTGTGAAATATAACTTACCTGGCAAATATATATTTATATATATATATGATGATCCTCTAATATGTGTGCATGTTTAAATTAGGTAACGTGCAGATGTTTGGGGGTTAAACACCCGTCCGTTCAAACTCATTTATATTGAGATGCGGTGACTATGAAAAATGTGTGAATTAAGTTCCCCTTCGTGTCATTAAAAAAAAAGCACCCAAAAAAAAACACGACAAATGAATTGCAGGTTTAGATAATCGATGTGTGAGTGTGCATATCATCTTTTAATATTGACACGTTTTTTTTTTCTTCGTTTTCTGCTGCGGTGGCTTTCCTGCAGGTATAAAATATAAATAAATAAGACATTTTCCTCATAAATGTCGTATTAAAGGAGAGAGGAGAGAAAGGAGAGAAGTTGAATGAGTCCGAGGTCGACCTGAGCCCATTCTTTACATTTAAAAAAAAACTTTATTATGGTCTGCCAATCCTAGCTTCTGTATGTATAATATTCATATAGCCCAACCAAAACTGGCTCATGGTTCAGACAGAAGAGGAGAAAACACAAGCGTGCCCAGGCAGAGCAGAGACTCAGGAGACACAAGAGTTTATTATTCCTTTATTTGTTTATTTTACAGGCACAATGCGCCCCAATCAACAGTAAGTGAGCCAGAGAGGCTCATCTTCTTGTCTGAGAGGCATCTTGACCCATCTGGGGGTCTATTGTGTCCATTGTGATGAGGAGACAGGATGCAGACGTTACTCTCGTCACCGTTTCTCTTCCCACTTACGCGCCATTCGACCGTCGAATGCATCGCTGCGCTTTTGTTGCCAGGAAACCTCAAAAATAATCAAAAGATACTTCAAAAATCTACCGTTTCAAAGATGCAATGGAAGAAAAAAGCCACCGCGAAACAGATCGACCGCGTGGCAGAGCGTATGTGATGTGTCGTAAGCGGCGTATTATTTTTGAATTCAAAACCATTAGCGCGGTTCCTCCCGACTGCCTTTGTAATGAAAATGAAAAACACAAAGCTTTTCCCCCGGGTTGATGGATGCACACGCTCGTCTCAGTCAGGTATATTAGAGGAGGACGAGCGGAAGATCTAAAGGCATCGGAGCCTGGTTTTTTTTCTTCTTCTTCTCCTTCTCTAGATTAGCCTCCGCGGCAACTTCACGCCAAAGTGATGTACAACAGCGGCGCGCGAAGACGCACAAGAATATATAATCCGTTATCGTCAGCGGTGACATCTCATTATCAGCCGCTCAGCTCATCGGCTGTAGCGCGACGCTAACGCCTTCGAGCTGCCACACTTCTCACTTCCATTTCCGGCCGGGGCCAAAAGCCCCAAAAGCCTCAACTCCGAACGAGTGAAAAACTTTTCTCCTCTCAACGAGCGGACAGGAAGGAGTCCGAGATTGAGATAAAGAGAGCGTAATAAAGAGATGCGTAGAGATTGGCCCAGTCAATTACAGCCTGGTCCTGACTATCATCTGCCCATCTCGGCTCTATCTCAATGGTTTTCACAAGCCGAGTAAATAACGACGTCTCTCGCCAGGAAACGGGGGGAGGGGTCTGCAGTGCCGGCTGTGACCACCGGGGGATGCTGTGTCAGTGACAGATAATCGCCCTCAGCCTCTGACGCCACAGCGGACGTGCACGTCTCTGTATTATCTGCATGCGTCAATAGCAGCTTCCCTTGGGTGTGTCTTTTAAAAAAAAAAAAAAAGAAGAAATCCCTGAGCTTTCATGGTCACATCGTATTTCGGCAGCCAATTATGACGGCTCGTTAAAAAAACAGTTATATTATAAGAGGTAACTAACTATGAGTACAACAACAAGCCAGTTGAAGCAAAACATCCACGACGCATCTGGATATATATATATATATGAGGGTCAAAGATCCAGACCAGATCTGGCACAGACCCGACCCCGGATCCGCTCACTCGGCCCAGACTTGTAACCCGGATCCCTAATTAGCGACGGAAATATATACGTAAAATCAAGCTGACCGACACATATAGATTGCTCTATAAAAAGGGTGAGTACTCTTATTAATAATAATAATAATAATAATAAAATGTTCAATGTATTCGAGACTTTGCAATTTACAGTCACAGTGTAAAAATCACAAGAAGTGGACTCTGCAAGTAAAATCTTGTATTAAAAAAAAGAGGTAAAAACAGAAGCAGCTCCCCCCCCCCCCCCCCCCCCCAATAGCATGGACCAATTATGTATTTTTTTGTCACATCCAATCATATTGCCAACCCTTTTTTTTTCAACATTGTGCACGTACACAGCCATCATAACAACGACAAAACAGCACTTCGCAAGACAATGACAAATTATTGTTTTTTTTGTTTTTTTAAAATTCCTTTTGACTGACCTGTCAGTTCCATTGAACTGTGTCATTGAAAGGTTGTGTGAATAATAAATTTAAAAAAAAATAACTTGCTGACAACCAATTTGCCTAACAGACACTTAGAATGCAGAACTCGTAATATAATAATGCTTTTTGGACAATCGCTGTTTTGCTGTTGTTTATTTTTAAGTACAGAATAAAAGTGCCGAAAATACTCATTCGATGTCAGTGAAACAGTTGAAGCTCTTTTTGAAGTCGCCGCACTTGAATGTGACTGTGTTTTAAATTATTATTAATTTTAAAAACACCCTTCTTTTTTTGTGTGTGTGTGCTATCAGAACGCTTTGTGCCTCAAAAAAAACAGGGGGATGAGGAGTGAATTACAATGTAGAGAGTGACGGGGAGGAGAGATGGAGAGGGGAGGAGGAGGAGGAGGAGGAGGAGGAGGAGGACATTGAAATGCAGATGGAAAGGTGTTCCGTTGAGCTCTCGTACCTTTTTCCCTTTTTTCTCAGAGCCCATTCTCTAACTACGCTCTCTCAACATCTTCTTCATTCATCTGCTGCCACGTACTCAAAAAGTATACGTTACCGTTTCCAGATATGAATAAAAAAAAAACACTCGACAGTCGTTGGAAACCTTTTTTAAACCTTTTTTTATTATCTATTGTTGCTTTTTTTCCCCCCAACAGGTCTGGAGCTCGGTGAGGTGACTGAAGCATTCTGCCCTTCAGTGTGAGATTAAAAACCATCCATCTTGACTGTTATCAGCTGAATGAATGGGAGTTATCATTATCGGTGGTTATAAGCTCCCATTGTTATGCAAAACAAAAACAACACTTGTGGCTTTGGAGGTTTTGGGTTCGAGTGTGTTACAACACAGCTTTTGGTAAGTGCACACAAAGCTTATTCTTGGAACTTTCTTTCCTTACACGCACACAAAGACGTTGGAGTTTGAAATATCTTGCAATCACTGGGAAAGCACTTGCAAAACTTATCTGAAATCCGCCCCCCAAACACACACACACACACACACACACACACACACCAATCAGTCCGAACAAGGAGGCACGTTGGTGCACCGCGTCACAGCCCGACGTTGAGGCGCAGAGTCCCAGCTCGGGAGTCGAACGGACATTTAACGGGCGATTCTTCAATTGTCTACGCCGCCGCACCTCTGTAACTGTTGCGCAACATTCTGCATCACAATGCGACACAATGGAGACCGACATCAGTGTCACCGCGTTGTGTCGCCGATTGCATTAAGTGACACGGTGGAGGTGCATGAGCCTCTGGTGTCGGGATGGAACTGTATGTTTTACAAAAGTAATATCATTTAAACAATGTCTATTTAAAAAAAAAAAATTATATATATATGTATAGGTATATTTTTTTTAAGTTTAATGACGTATATATATATATTTATTTATATAGATGTATATTTATTTATATATTTATATATGTATATTTATTTATATATACATCTATATATATATTTATATATACATATATATGTATATATAAATATATATATAAATAAATATATCTATATATAGATATATAAATATATCTATATATATATGTATAGATATATTTTTTCATAGTTTTTTAAAGTTAAATGACAGTATATATATGTATTTATATATATATATATATATATTTATATATACATATATGTATATATTTATTTATATATATATATATATATATATATATATATATATATATGATGTATTGTGGTTTTAACTGAAAGTTTCCATTCCAAATTGCCCTTCTTCTAGTTATTTAATTGATAATATACTGGCATTAAATATCAGATCATTTCACCCATGCAATGTTAACATTTAGTGTTGGGATGCTTTCTTTAAGCACACATTTAATTACACCTAACAATGTAAAATGTAAAAGCAGCCACCGGAAAAAAAAAAAAAAAAAAAAGAATCTGCTGCAATACCTTCACGACGAGCACAAGAGGATTTGCCTCTTCGTCTTCACAGAGGCAGACGGAGGGATCCTCTCATCCCCTCTCTAGTGCTGCATGCAGGCCGGCTCTTTAGTCATCGCCCCCTGTGGAGAGAGAGAGAGAGGGGGGGGGGGGAGGGAGAGAGAGAGAGAGAGAGAGAGAGAGAGAGAGAGAGAACGTCTAATGGGTAAACAGGCGGTTATAAATAAATATGTAAAATTACTGATTTTACAGAAACCACGGAGCGAGAGAGAGAGACACTACACACACACACACACTGCTTTTTAGAACACTTATGTGTCTCCTTGATTCCTTTCCTCCGACTTAGTCCCGCCCACAAGAGATGCGAGGAAGAGACACAAGGAGTACAGGAAACAGGCATTCATGAAATAAACGGGGTGCTTTAGTAGATCCATTAGATAAGTAAGCAACGCAGACCCACACAAGTCATCACAAGGACTCGCAAAATTGCAACACTTCAAGCTTCTCGAAATTCCCTTTTCATCACTTCCCTCCCACGCTGCTGCCAGTCAGCCTGCTGCAGCTCGGTGGGACTGTTAATCCCCCCAGTGAAGTGTCGCCGAGGGAGATTCGGTAGCTCCAGGTCGGGGATTCGGGCTCTGCAGCAGCCGATCTGCATTCTGACAGCGGTGAGGGGAGTGGGGAGGGGGGGGGGGGGGGGGGGGGGAACTTGACACTTCATGCTCCCACATGCTCGAATGACCTGAAGTTGAAGAAAGAAAAAAAGGAAAGAGAAAAATGTGAGATAGAAATAATGCATGCGTTGCTTTTACTTTCCAAAAAAAAAAAAAAAGTTTCAGAAACATCGAGGTCATTGATCCAAAGACCCCTTTGAGGGAACTCCACGTTGCGCTTTCCACTTTTTTTGAGGGGGGGGGGGGGTCTAAAATCCTTGAATCCACAGATACCAAGTATAGAAAAAATATCAAACACAAACACCCCGGAGCAAGTCACTCTTCCTCACACACACTCTCATCCTCCACTTACCGTCTTCCTGTCTGCGTCGGTCTCCCGTGGCTCTCCGACACGGCCTTTTGGGCTCATCTGGGACACACACACACACACACACACACACACACACACACTGTCGGCACAGTCCATCTGTGACCGCTGAAGCGCTAGCGGATGGATTTAAGCTCAATCTATATCCCATCATATCGAGGGAAGAATATCTGCCAGATGTATTTATTTTTTTTTTTTTACGTGTCAGAGGTACTGATTTCATAATATACAAACATAAAGTATCAAAACATCAGTGCAGCGGATCCGTTACAACGTCCCTCTTCCCATGTGGCACCTATACGACCCACAATTCAACTGGACGGTCGGCCATTTTGGTCGGAGGAGTGCGTTACGCAATAGTGAGAGAGAAGGAGTCCGTAAGTCTGTAAGCCGTGACACAGAGCTGTGATACACCATCTGTATTCATGAGTTAAAAGTTATTTAAGAGGGTCATTAAAGTGTGTGTGTGTCCCCCCTCTTCATCGTTTGTAAGGCGCTCTTCATTCATACATCATACAAGATAATATAGTGTGACACTCTTTATACAAACAGGTCTCGCGCTTCACACAAGAACATATATAATGGCCATCAATGAAGTATACACAGGCTGTGTTTCCTGTACTCCTTGCGTCTCTTCCTCGCAGCTCTCGTGGGCGGGACTAGGTGGGAGGAAAGGAATCAAGGAGACGCATAAGTGTTCTGTAAAGCTCTCTCTCTCTTTATCTCTCTCTCTCTCCAGCCTACACACCTGCAAATCATCTCCTCTGCAGTCTCAGCACCGGTTCTTCATCCGCTCTTCAACCCCAAAGTGGATCAATGCATCGCCACCAGGACCACATTTCGCTATAATGACTGACACACACACACACACACACACACACACGATGTGAAAACAATGCTAGCCGCACGCTGGTGAAGATGAACTACATGTTGAAACGCAGTGAATATAATTGATTGTAAACATGTTAAATGATAGACTGGAATAGTTGTAATCTTGACCTCTTTTGACAAATTGCCATAAATCCACTCTTGTGCTAAAACATCACGATTGGAGGCGGGACTGAGTCGACAGGCGCGAAGTGACTGACATGGCTGAGTGGCGTCTGTGTGGGAGGCGGCACACGTTCCCCCTGCCAAGGCTGCATGGGGACGGAAATATATTTAAAAATAAATAATCCTCTTGTGCTCATAGAATAATCTCACTCTCAAATAATATCTTTAATTTTTCTGATCAGGAAGTTCTCTGGTTTCAGGAATGTTCTCCTGTATCAGGAACTTATAGCTGCTTTTCATCCTCAGGGAGAGATCTTTCCTTCACCCCCCCCCCCCCCCCCCCCAAGAGATTGATCGCAGGAAAGAGACGAGGGGGGGGGGGGTAGTGTTTGTCAGATACTCGCTGCAGTGTGTTCCCTCTCCATCCACGGAGACCAGCTCTTTATCTGCTGCCTCTGTGGGCCGGCGGAGAGCGAGAGAGATGGTGTTATGACGGAGGAGGAAAACGGGCAGGGGGGGGGGGGGGGGGGGGGCTCCATCATTGGCTGCAAACTGGACTATCAGGAACAGGTGATGGAGAACCCGGACCACCCTCTGCACCTACTGCAGGGACAGAGGAGCACGTTCTCCAACAGACTGCTTCAGCTCCGCTGTCACAAGGAGAGATACAGGAGAACATTCCTGAAACAGGAGAACATACAGGAGAACATTCCTGAAACAGGAGAACATACAGGAGAACATTCCTGAAACAAGAGAACATTCCTGATACAGGAGAACATTCCTGAAACAGGAGAACATTCCTGATACAGAAGAACATTCCTGAAACAGGAGAACATTCCTGATACAGGAGAACATTCCTGAAACAGGAGAACAAACATTACTGATACAGGAGAACTTCCTGATACAGGAGAACATTCCTGATACAGGAGAACATTCCTGAAACAGGAGAACAAACATTCCTGATAAAGCAGAACATTCCTGATACAGGAGAACATTCCTGATACAGGAGAACTTCCTGATACAGGAGAACATTCCTGAAACAGGAGAACATTCCTGATACAGGAGAACAAACATTACTGATACAGGAGAACTTCCTGATACAGGGGAACATTCCTGAAACAGGAGAACAAACATTCCTGATAAAGCAGAACATTCCTGAAACAGGAGAACATTCCTGATACAGGAGAACATTCCTGAAACAGGAGAACAAACATTCCTGATAAAGCAGAACATTCCTGATACAGGAGAACTTCCTGAAACAGGAGAACATTCCTGAAACAAGAGAACATTCCTGATACAGGAGAACTTCCTGAAACAGGAAAACATTCCTGAAACCAGAGAACATTCCTGATACAGGAGAACTTCCTGATACAGGAGAACATTCCTGAAACCAGAGAACATTCCTGATACAGGAGAACTTCCTGATACAGGAGAACATTCCTGAAACCAGAGAACATTCCTGATACAAGAGAACATTCCAGACCACTGCAGTACGACTTTATAATAATCACCTCTGGCCAGATCCTCCTCAAATTGAACATCAATAACCCTTAGTTAATACACTTGGATACACTGTAGACACTTTTCATTTGTATCATTTTCATTTCCTTTATTATTTAAATGTTATATGCCCTGCTATTTTATTTCATTGTAAATATTGTAAACATACAAATAAATGTCCACCTGGGCCTGAATAAAGTATATCCAATCTAATCCTTAAGAGGAAAGAAGGTCATGAATATGAAAACAATGGGTGGATGTTGCACGTTCTCCTGCGCCACTGTTGTTGTTGTTGTTGTTGTTGCATGAAACCCAGTGCTTTAGAGGTTCCATTGCAATGAAGATGAGAAGACACACACACACACACACACTCACACACACACTTCCCTACAGACTCTCTCTCTCTGTGAGAAGGAAAACAATGTTGCACTCTGGGAGATAATTATCTCCGTAGTCGCAGAGGACGGAGTCACACCGCATCCATAGAATCAGTGATGTCATCAACGATGGCCGGACCCGTTGGCGTGCGGCGCCGGTGACCCGTAGACTGTGACAGAATCCATTCGCCCACCTGCTCCTCTTCATTACCCACAATGCAGCGCTGGTAGATGTAGGGCAGAATGTGCGGCTGGTTGGGTTCCTCTGCCTGTCGCTCTCCTCTCTTTCTTGTGCCTGTCTTTGTTCTTCCTCTCCTCTTTGTTACGTCTCCATCTGTTTCCCCTCCTGTTCCCTCTCGCTTCCCCTGTTCCTGCTTTCTCCTCCACACGGGGGCCTTTTCGTTCCCTCGTCTCCTCACCTCGCCTCCTTTCCTCCTCCCCTCGTCCCTTGTGTCTCGTTTTTTTTCCCCTCTCATCAATCTCCTCCGCTTTTTCCCTCCTCGCTTTCTCTCGAAACCTCCTTGTTACTTGCTCCTCGTCTCCTCTGCTCTCCTCTTGTTCCCTTTCACCTCCTAATCCCTGTTGTTTCTCCTTTCTTCCAGTCTCCTCTGCTTCTTCCCTCCTCGCTTTATCCTCGTACCTCTCCCTTCCTCCTCGTCTCCTCCTAATCCCCGCTGTCTCTCCTTTCTCCTTGTCTCCTCTGCTCTCCTCTTGTTTCCTTTCACCTCCTAATCCCCGCTGTCTCTCCTTTCTCGTCTCCTCTGCTCTCCTCTTGTTCCCTTTCACCTCCTAATCCCTGTTGTCTCTCCTTTCTCCTTGTCTCCTCTGCTCTCCTCTTGATTCCTTTCACCTCCTAATCCCCGCTCTCTTTTTTCCTTGTCTCCTCCACTTGTATACTCTCCTCTCCTCTCCCTTCATCTTATTTCCTGTCCACTTGTCTCCTCCCCCTTCCATCCCTCGGCATGCTCGCCACGTATTCAATTACTTTGGACTTGATTACATGCTTAAATTGCGACATCGAAGGCCGAGTGGCTACTTACTCTGCGAAGGAAATCTATCGGCGTCCTGCTTACGATGCGGCGAGGTTTCTCTTTGGTTTGGTTTGTGTGCTTTTGGGAGCGGCAGGTGTGTGTGTGTGTGTGTGTGTGTGTGTGTGAGGAGCAAGAGGTGGGTATCTCTTACACACACACACACACACACACACACGGTAATACCTGCTCGTTACCGATAACACCGTGGTCCTCACTCGGTGAAATCACACTATTTAAGTTTAATAACACAAATCATTGAACATGTTATCAGCTGATTGATGTAAAAGCTCCCGAGTGACCTCTCCTGATGTCGATGTCACCTGACCTCGCTCGCTCACACACACACACACACACACGCTCTCTCTCTCTCTCTCACACAGACACACACACTCTCTCTCTCTCACACACACTCACACAGGGAATCAAACAGCCTTACAGAAAAGAATATTGTCACAAAGAAAAAAAATATATGCATTTATATACGTGTATATATGTGCATATTTATCTATGTATATATACATATGTGTGTATATATACAGTATATGCGTATATATATATATGTATGTGTGTATATATATACACATATGTGCATACATATATATGTGTATATATGTATGCATGTTTGTATATATATCTACGTATATATATACATATATGTGTGTATATATATATATGCGTATATATACAGTATATGTATATGTGTGTATGTATTTATATGTGTGTATTTATATATATATATATGCGTATATATATATGTGTGTGTGTGTCTATATATATATGCGTATATGTGTGGATATATAAATGTGTATATGTGTATATATACAGTATATATGTGTGTGTATATATATATATGCGTATATATTTGTGTATATATTTATATGTGTGTATTTATATATATATGCATATATATATATGTGTGTGTATATATATAAATATGCGTATATATAAATGTGTATATGTGTATATATACAGTATATATGTGTGTGTATATATGTGTGTATTTATATACACAAACAAACACATTTGGAACGTTGTTGTTTTTCTTGTTTGACAAACAAAGACCAAATGGAGCGTGCAGAGTGCAAACCTTTCAAACCACCCGTCAGGCTAAAGCAGAATTAGAGCAACAAACAACCAAACAAAGCCACCAGACTGCAGGTGCATTTGCTCTTTTGTTCCCGGGCGTTGGGAAAAAAAAAACACGTTTAAAAGGATAAACTCGCATCCGACTGCGTCGCCCACATCTGGTGAGCACATCCACATTTTGAAAAGTCGGGTGCCATCAATCGAGCAGAGTCCTGAGAGCGTAGGAGCAACCTTTTGGATTATCGTCTTTAAATTAAGAATACAATTACATTATTTGAGAGAGAGAAGAGAAAGTGGCAGTTCGCCTGTTACTGAATATATATATATATATATATATATATATATATATATGTATATATATATATATATATGATTGTAATAAAGTCTATCCGAGAGGACTGCGTTGTTGCAGGGAGTGACTGTGTAACACTTAGGAGTCGTCGTCTTAAAACTGGACTCCGGGGGTGACACCTCCAGCAACTCCAAGAGTTAGGGACTCGTCCTTGGCTGTAGGTGAGTTAGGCCTCAGTGTGCTGGTTTATTCATCCCTCCTACTGGTGTGATGGAGAGCCTCGGCATGAATTATTCTCATTTTCCATTTCTTGACATTGAGACCATCCCTTGTGGACCTTCGGGCGGGGACTTTAAGTGGAAGTGCCGTGGCGGACGAGAATGACACCGTATCATCAATAATGTTTGAGAATTATTCAAAGTCAAAGTCAAGTGCATCCTGGAGGGAAACTTACACATCCTTCATGAACATGTATCCGGGTTCCTCTTCCTCTTTTTCAGGATAAACAAAAATATATATATATATGTTCAGGAACAAAGACCTGAATCCTTTTATTTGTCCACAATTATGAAACGGATGTATTGTCAAAGAATGCTTTTTTTTTTTTTGCTGAGTCAGGTGGGAACACCGATACCACTCTCATATCCGTGTGGAGCCGGAAAACTGAGCCAACAGTAAAAAAAAAAAATACATCCTCCTATTAGCTCGCTAATTAGTGTGCAAGTAGAAATGACAAGTTGTGCTTTCAGAGGGATTTCTGGATTCTATGCACATAGTCTGGCATATCAACCCCCCAGTAAAACTAAAATGTTTTTTTTAACATTTTGAATTGATTGAACTAAAACCGTGCGGGGACGCCGAGCGGATTTCTTTTAGATCCCGATTGCTGCTTATTCCTTTTTTTCTAACATTACCGCAAAGAGTAGACTTTCGTGTGCATAATCAAAATTCATAAATCACTGACAAGATTTGTACCGCGTAATACCGGCGAAATAAGAATGAACATCAGTCCAAAAATATAGTCCCACCTTCAAATAGTTCTCACCTTCCCTTATTTTTCGAGGCTTTTGCTAAAAATAGTTAAAAAAAGTCCACTTGGGTCAAGCAAACATGGACTTTAACCCAGGAGACCGCTGTTCGTGTCCAGCGTGAAATCAAAGTCAACTTATTTGAACTCACTTTTGTAACGTAACGTACGTACTTCTGCGTACGGAAGTTACGTAACACGTGTACTTATTTCAACCTTTTCCCTCAGCTTAACCAAGTACATTAGTGCCCGAACCCGAACCAAGTAAACGTTAAATTGAAAATACACTGGGTGCGTGTAACAAGAGGAAACTGTACATTTCCTGTGAACGCTTTAGTATTTTTGCCGCTTAGAGGGGCTACCTGGAGAGCGATT
Source organism: Cyclopterus lumpus (assembly GCF_009769545.1). Lineage (NCBI taxonomy): Eukaryota > Metazoa > Chordata > Actinopteri > Perciformes > Cyclopteridae > Cyclopterus > Cyclopterus lumpus. Next base: position 4,307,217 of record NC_046980.1, on the reverse strand, counting down.
TTGGGCGAGTTGTTCATGTATTTGACCGGCGATGAGTCAAAAAAGATGAGTCAACCTGGTGGTTTACTTAATTAGCCGAGGTGGAGGCAGAGAGGTATGCCGGAGTGTCTCTCTCTCTCTCATATACATCCCTCCATGTTGTTCATGTAACCGGGTTATTTGCTAACACTGTTGGCCTACACACTTCTCGGCTGCTGGCTCACATGTCTGAGAGGCATTCTGCTAACAGGGCTGAGTCACTGTGCAATGAGCCCCGGGGCCCACTCAAACGTATAACTCATCATCACACCTCAGCACACACACCTACACACACACACACACACACACACACACACACACACACACACAGGGAGAAGACCTGAGAGCTTAGAACGCTCCAGTGCCACCGACTCCCGCATTAAACTACTGTGGGGGTCGAAGGTCGCCCGGACATTATCCAGATGCTGTTTTCCTTTTTTTCTGGAAGCAACGGTATACTTCCTTGAACCTGAGAGTCGAGGGTATCGTGGGGGGGGGGGGGGGGGGGGGGGCGGGGGCTCTGTTTCTGAGACAAGATCATTTATTTCGACGTTTTCTTCATTTTAACGAGGGTTGTTCCGATACCCATACCAGTATCGCAATAGCCTCCAATGTAGCCCCGATATCGTGGATCGGGAACATCCATCTGGTCAGGCGCCCCGTAATGCTTGGAGAGAGGGCACTGACCAATCGCCGTCCATGTGGCGTGACACAGTCTCACTCCCAACTCTTCCAATAGATACCGCGGCGTGGTCTTTGGCATCCGAGATGGCCACACTGGGCTGATGGTGGATGTGTAGATATATCGACATGCTGAAGAGTCCTCACCACGTGACTTACTGCTTACCTCCCACACAGCCCCTCTCCTATGGTGGCACCTCATGGCCTCAACCAGTAATTGTTCCTCCTCGTCCCCAATGGCCTCTCCTTCCCCACCTTCACTCTACGCCCCTGCCGTCTTCATTCTCCTTAATAAACCCTTCATAACAACTAGGGTTACTCATCCACTTTGCACCACGTAACCATTGGCCCACTGGAACACGCTGAGTGACACCAGTAGGAAGACCTTCCATCATTTGGATTTTTCCTATTTCTAACTGAAACATGAACTTGTGATGGTGAGACAGGTATTTTTAAAGGGACTGGGTCCAGAAAACTGCTTCTTCGTGGCTACATCTATATTTGAATCTCAGACTTATTCATTTGCATTCAGCCCTTATAGATGATGGGGGGGGGGGATGATGGGATGGATCCGGCTCACGATCCGTCGTCTTGCGTGTCACCCCCACTTTCTCTCTCTCTCTCTCGTGCGCTTACTGCCACTCCTCACTGTATGCTATCCAATAGCATTACAATAAAAAAGAAGGGTGAAAAAAGCCTTCATCCTCACTCATGAGGAAGATTATATTAGAAAATATTCAATGCTCCGGGGGTGAGCATTTCCACTCAGTATTTATATATATTTTTTTTCTTTTCTTTTCTTTTGCATATGACACAAAGCCAAATTGAGTTGCTGGTGTTTACTGTATTTGTGTTGGGTACTGATAGTGCGTACATCACCCGTGGTATTTTACATGACAGTTACATTTGCTCCTTCTTGAACTATATAAAAATTTAAAATTTAAAAAACAATCTGTGCACAATTGAAAATGTAGCAGAGCTCTGTTCTGCTTGAGGGAAATGCATCCAAACAGACAACTGTGCTCTTGCATCCTTTCTTCCTTACACTTATTTATAAAGAGCCATTATTCTGATCACATGCACGTACACCGTGTACATGTTACATGTGTGTGTGTGTGTGTGTGTGTGTGTGTCCGTCCCTGGGTACTTAATGGGGCATTAACTGCCTGCTGACTGCTTTAACCAAAGCAAGCTCACAGTATGGTGAACATCTGCAGACCCTCACACTTCCAGCAGAGTGATTGATTAAGTGTCAAGGGTGTGAGTGATTTCACATCGTTATACGTGTGTGTGTGTGTGTGTGTGTGTGTGTGTGTGTGTAAGACAGTCATGGTGGTTTATGGCCATTCATTACTTGTTTTCCCGCTTTATATCCTCTTCACCCATATGTCAAAAACATATAAGCGTTGGATAAAAATGGTTTCATGCCGCACACTAAATCCTTTAGGGGTACGTCATTGTTTGTGAGCGTGCGAATAAACAATGTAACGGGTTTAAATCAATTCAAAACCCCATAATTCTCTGGTGAAAATTGCAAAAAAGAGCCTCAGTGTTATGTGAGCATGAACCGGCACCTGGTGTCGGGTGAGTGATGCCAAATGTATCACACCGCGTATCCGAGACGGCAAAGACCCGAAGAGACAGCGGAGACTCAAGAAAGAACAATATTTTAATTGACATTGCAAATATTATCACTTGGCTAAAACCAGTCTTACGTTAGCCCTGACTAATAATCAGCACAATTTACAAATGTGACTCTTAAGGCTGCAACAAAATGAATCTTATGTGGAATATCTAAACAATATTTATATCACACGTATAGAACAAAAGGGAATAAAAGGCGAGAGAAAGAAATCTGTAAAAGCAAAAAGTGAGACAAAGCATACAAGTTATTTCAAATACATCTATATCTAAATATTCAAAGATAGACTGTCTTTTATTATACTTTTTTTGCTGTGCTATTGTGTGGCACAGCACACTGTAAGGCCTCAGTTACACGCTCTGTTAAATTGTATTGGAGATTCACGTTTCTACGTAAAAAACATGAGCATAGCACATCGATGCTACGCTAGCTACTGAAGGTATATGCTCAATGCAAACACCTGCTGCTTTTAGCTTCTTTTTTTTTAATGATGACAATAAAGACCTGACCTGACCCTCACAAGACAACGGGGTTCACTTTTACACTTTGATCTGAAGGCTTCGTCATCCGTTTGGACTTCCTGGCGTCCGAACTTCAAAACACATGTTTTTTAAGTCCGCTTCTCTCGTTCAACCTTGTTTTTTTTGTAAAAAATAAACGTGATCATTTCTCTACAAGGAGTGCACTTAGTGACAATGTGGGCTCCATGCTCTCACTTTCATACCAGAGCGTGGTCAGTACCCCTCAGCCGATGCACCGAGGCCCCCTTTAGCATGTATGAGATGCAACAGGAATACAACCGACTCCCAATATAAACCCATCCGTACATGTGTGTGTGTGTGTGTGTGTGTGTGTGAGGACACACAAGCACAAGGCTGTTCACATATTCTTTTGCTTTCCTGTTTAAGACCTTTTTTGCCACGATGGCAGAAGGAAACCACCTCCGGGATGAGATACACATCGATGACCGCACTCACTGCAGGGAAATGTGTGAATAGACGGTACGATAGAGACATCGTGCATCATACCTTTGGGGAAATAACATGTTTGTATGGAGGCGTTTAGTGGAAGGCGATAGGTTCGGGGATGGCGTAGTGGTGTGGGTCGTGTGTGTCAATAGGCCTGAGACATTATGACGGTCCTATTGCCGCTGCAGTTACTCACCATTATGGAAACTCCACAGGTAACACATGCAACCTGCAGCGCACATAAGAATACTTTTAATGAGTATTCTTTCTACTTTCAGGTGTATATCCATCGGAGGGTGACTGCGATGGCGTGACACTCCGGAAAAAGCTCGGACTCGACGGGGAGAGTGTGTAAATAGATCCCCCCCCCCCCCCCGTAGAGTCCATGGCTGATGAGGCTGATTGAATGATGAGTTGATGGAGCTGCAAAGATTGGGGCGGAGATGGGGAGGCGGAGATGGGGAGGCGGAGGGGTGCGTAACAGCAGCATGAACGTACTGAAGGCAGAGTGAGTCATATTTAAAAAGAGACAGCAGCAGGATGCCCCCCCCCCCCCCCCCCTCAATCTGAGAGTGAGCATGTGTGAGGAGTGAATGGCAGACGTGTGAGAAATAAACTCCAGGCATGCGAGAGCGTCGTCTTTCTGACTGAGCTTCATACGCGTCCCAACAGAAAACCAGAGAGCCGCCGCTCTCATTCTGCCACAGATAATATGTCTGTGTGTGAGTGAGGAAGAGAGAGAGAGAGAGAGAGAGAGAGAGTCGGTGTGTGTGTGTGTGTGTGTGTGTGTCGGTCAGCAGGATAGACCAACAAAAAAAACACATCATTTCCTCAACAAATGCTCAGAATGTCCCCCGAAATATCAGGATAAATATGAACAATCCCCCTTTCCAGATCACTTCAGTTATATTTAATTTAATTCCATCCCTACAGAAGCCTACGATTTAAAAAAGCTGTAGTTTAACACAAGGCTGTTAGAGTGCTATTGATTTTCCATCGATCCATTTTCTCTTCAACCTTCAGCAAGTTGCCACGATGTTGACTTATTTCTTAGTGGATTCTAATAAATGTACGATGAGGAAAAATAGTGTAAAGCATTGTGCACTCATTACTGTGGACTTGTGTAATCATAAACCTATAGATAAATCATATTTTTAAAAAGGGAGGCGTCCCAGGTGTATAGGACGTATATAGACATTGCCATGCAGTGGATTTCTTACATTAAGACAGTCATTGTTGTCTTACGAGTTTTATCGATACAAAAATATATTGTTGCCATGAGAGATAGAGGTTAAGGGTTTTTTTATGGAGGGGATATTGAATATATCTGTGTAACAACCGAAAATACTGTCAAGAACATGGCGGAAAATTGATTTTAATGGCTGTTAAGAACAAAATATGAAATAAACCAGTCTATTAATGATGTATGAACAAAGCCCTCTGAAAAAAACCTTTAGGATATAGATGTAAATGAACCGGAAAGTGGAGATATCTGGCTCAGACTATGAGAATTATGAATAGTTTTGTTTTATTTGTTCAAGTTAATCACTCTGTATTCATGTAAATTGTAAGTCGCCCTTTTCCTAAACCTAAATAAACCGACCCTCCGGTGAAGACAGAATTATGAAAAGACACTATATGCATGCGATGAGCGTATATGTATCCTACGTCGCCGACACATCCACAACTGATGGTGGTGGATGGGGTACGTAGAGTTTCATTGAAGCCAGAAGCCCCTCACCACGACATGAACGCCTGAACCAAAAGACCTGTCAATCCATCCGATAGCTGAGGTCCAGACTGATATGATAAGTATGAATTAGCCTTCTAACAGCAAGGAAAGTCTCATCATCGGCCTCGGCTTCCATCTGATTCACATTTCCAATACTTTCCCCCCGTTTTATTTTATTTCTTTTAAAGAAGAAGATACGAGATCAAGGACATTCATGACTCAGATGTTTTTATCTTTCTTTTGCTGCTTTTCAAAATCGTTCTCCGTCATGGTTTCTATCCGATTCAGACAATCTCATCCTCGTCGCTCCATTACTACTTCCTCACCTTTCCTCCGCACAGTGACCCCCCACCCCCCCCCCCCCCCCTCCGTGTCACGTCTTCTGCGACCCCCGTTAAACCTTTTGTCTCCAACCATCAGACGTCTTTGTGGAGCACTCAACATCAACTCTCTTGATTAGTTCCTTTTTTTTTTGACGGCACGTATTCGATGGCGTTATGCGTTATCGTTTCCCATTTGATGCCAACCACTAAGTTTTTAGTTTGTAACCTTATGGCTTTTACCAAGTGGAGAGATTTCTGCTCTCAAAAAAGGAGAGGACATTTATCCTGTCTTTTTGATGTGACATTGAAAGATTGGACCAGTGTCACAGGGGTTTGGAGCCTTTTTTCTTTCTTACTGAGAGACTCTTCAAACACTCCAAGTAATTGAAGGGTTGCCAAAAGGTCTCTTTCCAATGAAAGATGGCATTCATTTGCAGAGGATGAGAGTGGCAGTAAATATAGTTGTGGTGCTATGGTTATCAGGCTTGGAGACAGAAAGTTCAGTTTCTTTGTGGCTTTTGTCACAAGATCGCTATGGCTGAATTGAGATGTATCATACTGTACCATATGAGCATCCTGGTCTTTGAGTCCAAGGGTGTCAAATACCGTCCGCCACACTGGGTTTTCATTAACTCCGATGTTACGGTTATCGGAGAGGTTACGGTTATCGGAGTCTTGGGCTTTTTTGATAATTTTTCCAATACTTTGAATAATGAACCTTTAGAAACCACAAAAATAAATGGTCACCATGCCAATGTTTCATTGGCACACACAACATCACCTATACAAGTGGTTCTCAAATGGGGTACGCGAAAGGCACTCAAGGGTATGTGAGAATTGTAAAAAATATTAAAAATTAGCATCCATTAAAAAATCCTTTAAAAATAGTTAGTTCATAATTATTCAATACAATATAAGTACGTTTACACACAGAACACATAAAAACAATGTTTTATTTACTATAAAAATGTATGAAACCTAACCGTCACCATTTAGCCAGAGGTGAACCCTCACTGTCAAGGTATTGTGCAAATGGTGTCAGGGGCTTCAGCGAGATATAATGAGTAGGGATGAGATTACATTGTTATGTCAGAGATTATATGTTCTTGTTCCAAGAACAATAGGCTCTTAACAAGAGCTTAATATATATAATGAACTCCCTGTAGATGGCCTACACTGTAATTAGACGATGACAATGTAATTAGACTGTTTTATACAACTACCAATATGTACTCACCTGAAGAGTGTTCTTCCACACCGTATTGGATAATTAGAGTAAATATTGGATTTGGTGATATGGATGTCAGACTGGACTACATTTAGTTGAAATGTGACTTGTATAGAGAACAAACTGACTGTCAACAGGCCAATGGCTGCCATTTCCAATCGGTCGAACCAATGATCCGGCTCTACTAATCAAAAGATTTTTAACTTAGAGTGATCTTAACTTAGATGTCAAGATGCTTTCTAACCTACAATTAACCAAATCAATGTCGACTTGGCTCAAAGAGAGACAATCAATTCCAAGTTGATCTCTCCTGTGTTAATAATTTACTGCAGATGAAACAAAAAGGTATATATATATATATATATATAGTATACATGGCTGTAAGCTTGAACTCATTGTGACCACTTAATATGAGAAACAACAATCTCAACTCAATGTCAATTTACTGGATAGATCACAGGGTTTTAATCATGAATGAATGGACCAGCTTCTAACTCCCATGCTCACAAAAAAAACTTTATATTCAGTGGAAAATAATTACCTTTATTTATTGTTACCAACCAAATTGCATCTCCAGCATTGGCATCTAAAAAAAAAAAACGTTTCGCAAAGTTGACATTGGATCCAATATTGACATTTTTAATCATGTTAGTTATTTTATTTTGGGGCAAAATTATTATATGGCCAGTCTCAACATTGCGATTCCCAATACCAATGCACCATTGAAAATGAGAAGAATCGGCTCCTTGTCAGTAATCTGTATTTAGTAAATCTGTTTAGTTATTATAGTTCCTATCGTATCCATATCAGTAGGCTAGTTTTATTCTAAAGCAAAATAGCAATTAGCTGACACTGCACTTGGGTAATATGAATACAGTGTATACACCTGTAAACTACAAGAACCAGTGTTTGAGTACATCATTCAAAGCAATGAGAGGCGAAAGAAGGAAATTTAGAACAACGTCTGAAACTACGACCGTAACAGAAACCCAAACGACCAATAAACAGAAAAGAAAAGGCGGAGGAAGCAAAGCAACATCTCAGGTGTTGAGCGAGAAAGCCAAATCTGCTTTTATGCCTTTTCATCTTGTTTATCGTTTCAACATTAGCCAAAGTAGTGACAGAAAAAAAATAGGATATTCTCTTCTTCTCTCCAGCGCTGCAGCCTTGCGAGGTTCACTAGTCCACTCCATCAAGGTAATGTGATTAGTTTACTGGGCCTGGGACCTGGACAGGTTTCCTGTTGCTGCAGGCAGTGTGTGTGTGTGTGTGTGTGTGTGTGTGTGCGCGTGTGTTTTTGTTTCTACGTACGTGTGTGTGTTTGAGAGTGTGTCGGGACACCGTGATGGATGATGAAGATGAACAAATGAATACAAAGGGCCCCCGTCATTGCGGCTACATCCCGAATTGCTTGGGCATGTATGCACTGTCAGTCAGCAGTCGGGAGACGGCGGAAGAGAGAGAGAGAGAGAGAGAGAGAGGATGTAATGATAATGGGGGAGGTTGGGAGGAGCTGGATGGGGAATAAGGAAGTGAGGAAACAAATGAAGAGAAGAAGTGGACGAGAGAGACTGATGGGCCGGAGGAGGTCGATAGGGAGAGGATATGCAGGGTGGGATTAGGGGGGATGGGGGGAGTAAAATGGATGATAAAGACTTTAGCTGTGATATCAATCAGATTTGCCTGAAAAGGTCACACACACTTCCATTGGAAACCTTGGGTAATCCAGTCGTACGCGTGCACAACAAGGCATGTAAAACTGTGCACACGCACTGCGGCACACTCGAACGTCCAATCCTAGAAGGGTTGCTCTCGCCTCCCCCGTAAGGAGATAAGAACGCCGACCCTTGACGGTTCAAAAATGGGATTAGGCGCGTCTTGATTGTGAGTCAATTTTCTCCGAGCTGTAAGTCTTAATGTCTGTTTTCAGCACCGCTGCTTTGCTGTTTTTTAAAATGGTTTCTGCCTGCTTTTTGAATTCAAGGATGGAATTAAGCTATCTGAAAATGGGGGAAATAACTCAATGAAAACATTGGCTGTTGCAGAACTGTGCACGTATGCGTGTGCCTGTGAGTCCACTAAGCCCCGGTGCGAGCGAACACAAACACTTGCAATTGCATTAAAAAGCATCAGTAATGTAGGTTTTTTTTTTTCTTTCCCCCACACACACACACAATCTTGGCACTTCACAGCTCTTGGTTCCGTCTATTCAACTGTCACAGCTGACAAGCCGACAAATGACTTTTTGTGTTGCTCTCCTTTTCAAACTTTACATAAATGTCTCAAGGCTGTGGTTATGAAAGATTATGACTGTGTGGCAGCAATGCTTTGTAAGATTTGATTGGTGGAGGCTAGTATTAAGTCGGTGTCTTTCTGAATAATTGTCCTCGGTTTGGACTTTTCACGTGGGTGCCATCCTGGTGACAAAAGATATCTCCAGGATGGCCCTCTATTCACGTGTGCAACAAAGCTAGAATGAGGTCTTTTTTTCTCCATCCGTGACTGATGCAGAGATACTTATTCAAGTCTTTGACACCAAGACTGGATTATCGCACCATTTGGTTGTCGGGCCCACCGTGTGCTCGACTCGACGTCTTCTAAAAGGTTCCGAACGCTGCAGCGAGAATCTTATCTTGTAAGAAGACAAGTCTCAAGAGGGCCTTTTCCTATCACGCCCTCTTTGACAACCAGACAGTCTAATTCTATGGATGCCTTGAAATCCAAACTCCAGAAATTCGCTTTTTTAAGTAGTTTCTCATTCTGTCATTATCCGGTTCCTGGGTTGGTCTCGGATACAATCCAAGTCCTGCCGATGCCTTGTTGTGTGCCCCTCTCTCTTTACTCCATCTGTTCTGGACCATCAGCCATTGTAGGACCTCTCTCTCTCTCTCCTGGCTGCTGTTTAAATAAAATGAACTTGACTTGGCTCAGACGGATAGAACGACAGAGAGGGCTGTTGTAGAAGCCATTGACCTCCTTTTCCATGCGTCAGGCTCTGCTTAATGCTAGTTTTAATCTTTTTGTAAAGCATCCCTCCTTCACTCTATGTGTACAAGTTATCAGGCCACAAGTTATACATCCATTCAGAGTGAACTGGAGCTTTTGATTGTATTAGATCATCTTTCTTAGTAGATGGAGTTGCTAAACTGTAAAAGGAATTGCAGGTTAAATTTCCACTTACCTGCGCCTATTGGTTAAGATATGGTCAAAGAAATAAAAAAGCTTAAGTTAAAGCTGCAATAAATGTTTTTCTTTTGGGCCGTTTCGATGTAAAGATTTTTACCAGTGAACATAATCCGCCCAACAATAGTGCTTTCACAATAAATATAATATATATTAATAACATATTTATAATAATATTAATAATATAATAATAATAATTATAATATAATAATATTTATAACATATATTTCAATAATTTGCTTTCACCAAAATAAGTATGACACAACCAGCAGCACACACTTTTTTATGGGACAGGGTGGTTTGCAAAATCACAATTAAAGTCTTGTGTAATACCAATTGCATCAATACTAATCAGCATACTTATTTGCATGTTTTGCCGTTATTCTATTGTCTTTTACGAAACAATGGAACGAGAGGACATTTAGACTGCAACCTGCTGTGTACTAATGATGTTGAAGTTACATATTTCACACACAAACAGGTGCGAACAACGAGCCTTACATATGCTGTATATCCTTCAAAAAGAGGATCTATCTTTATAAATCAGCCTCCACGGGGCAAATTGTGTTAGACCTTGCGTCTAATCCAACAGAACCTATACAATTCCTGTCGTGCCTTATTATGTCATAACCCACACACTTTCTGACAGTGAACGATGTAACTGCAGGCACTCCACGCCATCCTCTCCACTGGTATAATGAACCTCATTATTGCCTTATTTTTTGTGCAGGACAGACAAGCTGTTCACAGCCTGCCATGATTGAAAATCCCCCCCATGTATAAAAAAATACCTTTAATGAGATAACACACGACATATATATATATATAAAAGCAGCATCGCTCACACTCGACTCATTCCACCTGTCAAGGCTGCGTGTCGATTTCTGAGGGGGTTTTGAGGGGTTTGTTTAATGGCATATTCAGGCATGCATTAGTCATACAAGTTGCAGAGCATATTGCTTAGAGGACATGCAAACACATACGATGTTTAACAGCGGCGCATTTACCTTGTTTTGCTCCGTTCGCCAGCTGTTGGGATCTAATTAAGAGGCCATTTCAAACCTGTTACAAACCTTATTCAAACTCAACTCGCGGAGCCACAAATCTCAGACAACGTGCCCGTCCTTGTCCTCCGTCCCCGCCGCGCATCGCGACTCCTCCCGTCTCTTGTTTTTGTTCGAGGACAAACTCATTTTTCTTCTTACACCCCTCTGGGGCCGGGCTCCACCCCCCCCCCCCTACCCCCCATACCTCCATCCAACCCGCTCTCGCTGCTGTTCAATTGCAGCACGGTCACCTTTAATTGGTGTTATGGCCATCCCTCACCGCGTTGCCAATTAAACCATTTCTCATTCTCGCATTAGCCGGGAACTATTACTAGAAGTGAGGCAGGCGAAAACAATTCTGGGCAAACAAAGACAGAGTCTGTGTGAGCAGAGAGAGCTCGGAGACGTTTAGCTCGTACAGATTGACGACGCGTGGGCGTGTGTGGCATTTAAAATAAGATACGGGATTAGTTTCAATCTTACATGTTCCTCAAAGAAAGTGAAAGGACAGACTCAAAACCCAATTTAAGTCGGATGACGCTGCGGCTGAATTCCTCTGAAGATACCGGTTCAGAAACTGTTATGGAGACAGTTTTTATGTCTATTTTTTTGGCCATATTGCGTCATTATTTTTTTCTCAATGGAGGAGAAATTGGAGATTCTCTGCTGAGCTATTATTAGTAACGTTTTGTCAACTGACTTGTCTTTTTTTATCTTAACAATCTGACCTCTTGTAGAGCAGCCTATGAAAGGTTTACCTGGACAGCATACAATTGTATTAATTCATATATTTGTATAAAAAAAAAAAGCAATATTTTTGATTAAACTCTTTCGTTTACGTTCCAACTTGGACGTGATGAATTAATCCTTGTTGGCGCAACCCAGCCTTGGTGTTTCCACATGTGTGTGTGTGTGTGTGTGTGTGTGTGTGTGTGTGTGTGTGCTCGCCCATTTATGTAAATGTATGAGAGAGTGTCGGCTTGAGGGAATTATAACTCCTTTATTTCTCGTGGCCAGTCCAAGACAGCCCCGATAACTCTGCCCGCTGTCCCGGCTGACGGTATTTTAAGACATTCAACTTCACATCCATTCTTGACGAGACAGATTTGGACGTCACAGAAATCTTCACCTCCCAGTGCCCGTCCCTCGTCTTAAGTCTCTCATCGTGACACATGCACAGATGTTCATTGGCGTGGCAAAGTAGCCCATCAATTACGTCCATGCGGCAGCACATCTTACATTACTTCACACCTGCCCTTTCCAAATCCAAAAAAAAAAGAAAAGAAGGTTGTGCAGCATTCTTTGTATTTATTGTATTCTTTGTTTCACGTACGCATGAAGTTTGCATGCTGAATTTAATCCCAACCAAGGATATACTTTCCTCACCAAACTAATTGGTTTATTTCAACTAAATATCTCCCACTGTTATACTGTAACAAAGTGGGTTATAATGACGCAAAAAAACTAATACCAGATTAGTTATCATGACACAGAATCTCCTTAAAATGTCATGCTTTTAAAACGCCTCCACAACGTTGACAAAAATGCTCATTGATGAGATAAGAAGAAGAAAAAAAAAGGCCCGTCTTCGGGATTTATTAAAAGACAATACCCACCCGAACCACAGCCTTCTCAACCCTCTCCCGTCTGCCAAGAGATACAGTGTACTTCAGCTTCTGTCCTCGGGCTGTGAGATTCCTTAATTCATTCTCCACATATAGTATAGGTTTTGTTTTTCTTATGTAGCAAAACTACAAACTGCATTTTGTTTCACACTTGGACTCTTGAAACTCCTGAAAGGTATAACAAGACAGTCTGTCCACAGAGATATGCTCTCTCTCTCTCTCTCTCTGCTCCGGGCATCTTTCTCCACCTCGCCCTTTCTTTTTGTTGGTTTGTAACACTTGAAACCACGCTTTCATCCGTGTATCTATAAATGCCTCAGCAGAGAAAGAATTCTGCCTTGCGGGATTAATAAAAGAAACTATCTCTCCATCGAATGCTTTTAACTCAAATAAACCTTTTTCACATGCAGCTTCTGAAGGAACAAACCGATATTGTCAGGCAGTGCCTGCAATACAGCACACCTACTGTACGAGGCATTGGGTGATGATTTGGAGGGCGTAGCAAGGTGGTCCAAAAATGCAGGGTACTGACGAAGGCGTAGGTGAAGCCAGAAGGAAGGTTTTGCAGAGGGCCAGGGGATGAATGAAGAGGGGAATCTGGCTGGTGGCTGGTGAAATGAGGCGAAGCGATGGAGATGGCAGGGTGAGAGCATTGGCAGGGAAGCCGGCATGCAGGGTTTAGGAGCACATCAGGATACATCACGAGCAGGAAATTGGACAATTCAAGTAGGCCTATAGGCCGTGAACCGCAACCGGGTAAACCATCACGGTCAAAGACCTATCTACTCATCAACACTGCAGCGCATCAACCCCCAGGTTGATGCGCTGCAGTGTTGATGAGTAGATAGGTTGCAGGTGTGCCCATTGGAACAGGTGAAGTCAAGCTTGGCAGCGACCGGGGGGGGAGCCGGGAGAGTTGAGTGACAGGGATGTGAGCTAGAGCACGGCCACAGCCGTGACAGGTGCACCCCGATCAAGACCCCCCCAACCCCCTCAAGTCCACACTGTGCTAACATGCACGACGGACACACAAATAAAAAACATTCATCTCTTGGAGCGCACGTGAACATTTGTGCAAAAAATGATCGATGGATTCAAAGTTTTTTTTTCCTCTTTCTTTCTTGTCCCGGAGTTACATGAATGCATCAGGAGGCGTGAACCTTCATACCAACCACTAATTAATGTAGAGACCTCATTACCGTAGAGCTGTAGTGGAGTTTATACGTACACGTGCACATGTACATAAGAAGGTTTATGTTTTAAATGAATACATAAAGAAAGATATGATGATTAATAAGGGATATTATCAGGAATGTATTATAAAGCACAAGAGATGATCGCCGTTTTATTATTGTAACCGTGTGTTGATGACAAATGTAACAATTAACTGTAATTGATGCATGAGAATGAACAACGTTCTATTGTTTTTCATTTTAGAACGAATTAGCTTTAGCGAACAGAACGTCTGCATTCTGTAAACTAGCCAATCGTACTGACCTGTAGGTGTGAACTCATTTGCATGACTATACTAAAAATGGATGGAGTTCAGAGTTCTACTTGTTTGAGGGGGGACAAGACAGCACCTGTGGAGACCTGAGTCCGTCTGTGGCGTCCCTTCTCATTCCAACAACACGACCGTGAACATAACTGACTATCATCTTTGCCATTAAATATTGTTAAACTTTAATTTTCCTGCGGCCACGGGACCCGAGGTTTTGAAATATTCTTTCGACTAAAACAGTTTGAAAATCTCTTGTTTAAACAACAATTATTGGTAGAAGCGCTGACATTGCATATTGCAACCTAATGAAACCGCTCCTACGTGCCACGTTTGTTCTACAGGTAAAACATCGTAGTTACACGACATTAAAAAAAACAACAACAGGAAAACGTGAACGGCCTTATTGACAGACGGTATTTCTATATATATCGTCTGTTTTCGGGCTACTGCAGAAAAACGTGGCAGCTCGCTTCTCACGCAGAACGTAAAAACAGCCCCATTCTAAAAAAAAAAAAAAAAAAAAGGGAACAAAAACACAACAATGCTTTTATTTCCAGTACGAAAGAAAAATCATATTCCGACTCTCGCTTAATGCGACATGCTTTACCTTTTCAAGGACACGCAGGTAAAAAAAAAATCGTGTTGTCCTAATCACGACATTTACAGTTGCTTGTAGAATATTTCTCGGTTACCCCCAAAAAGCCTTTTTTAATCCATCTGCAAGCCGGCAGAACGGAGGGCGTAAATGGACCTCTGCAGTTATAAGCACTCCCTTCGCAGCATTTAATTTGATGTATGTAGAAGGGTTTTTTTCCTGAGTGCGAGCATGCACACCTCATACAGAGCGTGAAGCTTGATTACATCTTGTGAGAGCAACAGCAAACTCTTGCTTATTAATAAGTAGAAGGAAAAAATAACGTGTGCTTTTCGGAGCACGATGCGTCGGGAATACGAGCCTCTGCTTTTTTTTAATTTACATTTATTGGAGATAGTTCACACAGCTCATATGAAAAGCTCTCTTCTATCAGTTTTTTTTTGTATTTTTTTTGTATTTTGCCACTGCTTGGAGATATTAAGGCGCAATCTTCAATTTGAGTTTACAGAAACCCGCCGCAGCTGTGAAGAGAAACAGCCTTTCGTTCTGGTCGACAACATTTCCTTAATAACTTTTACCCAGTTTATAAACTTCCCGTTGTGGCAAAAGAAAATTGGTAGCAGACAAGATAATTGCTTTCATAAATGGAAATGGTATCGGCGATAAATTCCAGTCCGGTTTTAGAGGACTGCACTCCTCTAAAGTTGTTGGTTTTGTTGCAACAGTTTTTGAAGATTGTTTTTTTATTGCTTTTTATTCATTGTCTCCCCCCCCCATTACTTTTCCCCTGTATCAAATACAGCATTATATACATATTTTCCTTGAGCAAATAAAGATAGCTTTACACGCTACCGCAGGCTCAAAGTGTCAAGTCGTTAATTGTATTTTCAATTGGAATTCTTTTTTTAACAACTCAACTGGATTACTGCGATGTTCAATGACGTCACCGGTAGCTCGTCAACAAACCTGAGGATCTAAAATGTGTTGGAATTGGAAAAAAAGTGTGACTCAGAGGTTGTAATCTTGAAAAAAAAAAAAAGCTTTCACGACATGAATGTTGGGATTCGTCATCTTCAAAATCCGACTGGCATCAATCAGTAAAATAGCTGGATCCCTTTTTCTGTAAACCCAGCTGCCTTGTAGCTCCCCACTATACAAAAGTAATTCTAAAAGGTTTTATTTTTGTCACTTTAATCAAATGTTCTGCAAGGGATAAAAAAAAAAAAAAACCAAAAACATGATAGAACATTATACAAATGGTGTACCTTTTGGTAGATACAGTGATCATTGTTTGAATGGTTTTTGACCACTATTGGTTTGATCGGACTCATTTATGGCGAAGAACTAGAGTGATAAAGTCAGGTTTTTAATTAAAGATTCTTTAAAAGTGCAGCAACGCTTGACATTGAGGCCAAAACGTTTCCAGACAGTTTGATTAAGTGAACTCGTGCTTTCATTCGCACTATTTGGCCAATAATTCGCAGTGTCGGCAAACCGCTACATTACGGTCCTATCGAGTCCACAAAAAACGTAATAAAAGGAAAGACAATAAATTACGTAGAGCAGCGACACTCGCACACATCTTTTATAGCTGAAGTAAAGTCTGTTGTTTGAGAGAATGATCATAATCACAGCTGCGGGGACGATGTAACAGATGAACTGAGAACTCATTAATTTTTCTCTATCTCCTTATCTCTCTTCAGGTAGCCCCCCTCCCCCCCTCGTTCCCTTCATCACTTTTTAGCAGTCATATTCTCTCATTCTGCCACGTCCTTTGCCCAAAGGCCCTTTCCTAAGCTACTCAACTCCAAAGCGTATAGCTGCCTTAATTGAAACCGTCATTGCCTTTAATTGCTTTAATTAATCACCTTTCCTGTGGCCAAGCCTTTGTGGGGATTTGTAATAGGTGCTGACATTGTCTGTTCGTTGAGGGAATACATATCTTTACTTTAGCATAGAAATGAGCGACATTGAGCCTGATGATGGGGGGGGGGGTCTTTAGCACATGGATATTGTTTGATTCATTTAGAGTCCTGAATAAAACAGCTGCGACTCCTCCGACCGGAGCACGTCGTCAACGCGTTTTCTTTTTTCTTTTTCTCGCATATCAATCTCTGCGTTGGGAGAATTAATTGGATGCCGTGCTTACATTTTCTTTTGCAATGTCAAGTTTGCAGTTCTCCCTTCAACTCGCGGTGCTCGGTTTGCTTAAAACTTTGACCCCCCAAAAAAAATGGCTGGATGTAATTTTAATTAAAAGAGGTGGCATATGGGGAAGACACTGCAGTTAAAGGGCAACTTTGGAGACTTTTTTCAACCAGCTTTTCATCATTGCATTGTTGGTATCATTAACCATATTAAATGTCCCTCTTTGTTGCCAACGCAGAGAAAAAAATGGAAGTACGATTTGGGCAACAGACAAAACAGAACTCGTCAGCATGATGACGAGTTCTGTTGTGTCTGTTGCCCAAGTCGTACTTCCATTTTTTGGCCCGCATCCACGGAGATAGGGGCGACTCCTCACTTCTCCACAGCCGAAAACATATATTTAGATCCACCTCAAATTTTGGATAGACGGAATTGCAAGACCTTCACGATGCCAAATTGTGCCGTTTTTTTGTGGAACAATTGCATGTTTCGCCGTGACGCAAGAGGCTGTTGTAACTTGACTTTACATCGTCCGATAAAGGCTCAAAATGCACAAGATGGAAGAGGAGGAGTCCAGGCCTGAATCGAGTTGTACTCACAACACCATCAACTGACACCAGGAACTCAGCCTTTACGTGACAAAGATCATCCAATTTCAATGCAATTCAAACGACTGTTTGCTGTGCTGGCTCCTCATTGGTGGAACGAGCTCCCCATTGACATCAGGACAGCAGAAAGTCTCTACACCTTCCGTCGCCAACTAAAAACACATCTTTTTCAACTATACCTTGAAAAGGGAAGGTAGCGCCGTAGTAGCACTTTAGTAGCACTTAAATGTCACTTACCGATAGCACTTTGTAGTTTAACACTTTAGTAGCACTTAAATGTCACTTACCGATAGCACTTTGTAGTTTAACACTTTAGTAGCACTTAAATGTCACTTACCGATAGCACTTTGTAGTTTAACTTTATTGAAGAAATTGTTACTTTCTCGATTCTTGTTGTTCTGAGTTTGTACTCACGGTTTAATGCACTTATTGTAAGTCGCCTTGGATAAAAGCGTCAGCTAAATGACGATGTAATGTCATGACATACAATTAGTGTTGACTAGCGCCACATACGGCTTTAATGTGGTTGTATTCCTTTTCCTTCATGAATAATTTGTTGTATTTTTCTTCCTCTTTAGGCGATAGGCCTCCTGTATGTGTTCCATGACCACACATGGGCAACCAGTCCTACCCACTGAGTATCAATCTCTCTCTTAAGAAAAATACTAAACAAAACACATTGACGCATTACTGGAAATAACCCTTTTTTTTAAAAGTGTTGTCTCTGGAAAGTAAAGTGCCCTGTATACAGGAATGTAGACGTGGACACGGCGAGCGCTACATCCACCCCGACATCCCTCTCTCTTCACACATTTGTAGCGACACCTTTTTTGGATCGATTCCTCTGTTTTTCCATGTCTCTCTTTGCTATTTGGTTCGCCTGCTGTCCCCTCTGCATCTGGGAGGCTTACAGATCTCCACGAGGCTGACGTATCCTTATCTAGAGTGAAGACTGAGGTTTTAAAAGAGGAAATGGTTCGGTTTGGAGGAGCGAAAAAAGACAAAACCAGCATGAACAGTCTTAACACAGCCCATTCATGTAAGGTGTAGAATGTTATCTGGCAAAAACTTGGCTTTATTACATATTCCTCCTAAAATGGCCTAAAAGTTGTATTCATGACTCCCTTGTGATCATAATGTTGATTCATTTATGGGATGCTGTCTTGTGTATAGTTCCTTTTTTTAAATTTTTTAAATGAGTCTTTGTTGTGAATACGGAGGCGAATAATGGTCGTTAAGAGAATCGGCTAATAGGTGTCCAAATAAAGCACCGAGAGCTGAAATTGCAGTGAGTGGGCAGCAAATACATAAAAGGCATTACTGGCCATTACTATAACTCCAAACTAAATACAGGTGTGTGTTGTATGATTATGTGTTGATTCCCCCCCCTTGGGGGGGTTGTGACCGTTTTGATTCCTGGAAATATTTTGTACTTGTGCTCTTCACTGAATAATAGAATCAAACTCACTGACTGGAATTAACGTGCATTATTAAAACCAACGAGTACAGTCTCCACCACGCACTTACATTCCTTCTCTTGCCTCAACCTGGTGGGATATCAAAAGCTTTGCAGAAGTCACGCAATAAGGGAGAGGACGATGCGTCTGGGACGGAGAAGAAAAAAAAAGGCCAGTTCTCATCCATCCGTAGTCTGCAGATCATCATCTCAGCATCTCCAATGTCTTCGGCTTCTCTGCCAGGAAGCCTCCTCACACACCTTCAGGGTCACACACTTATAACCGACAACGTTTTTTTTCGTCCCAGCGCAAACATATCGTGATTTTGGGTCCAAATGTTAAATTGTCAGTAACGATTGGTCACCGAGCACAAGAAGAAAAAAGAAAAAGCCTCTTTCCTGATTACACGTGAGCATTGCTGTCTGTTTCGTCCTTGTGTCGCTAACACACTGTAGAAAAATAAAAGTGTTCTTCATCCCTTGGGCTAAATACACAGCTTCTGACAGAGCTTACAACAAAGAGACGGCGCGACATAATATAATGGACGCTGTATGCCTTTCGGAGAGGTGTGAGAATACTTCCATAGATGATTTGATGTTTCTCACCGTGTCAAGACATTTGTAACACGCCGCGAATTCACATTTGTGTTTTGATACCGTCAAGAGACATTTTACATCTTAGAAATGCCTGTTCAAAAACCTTTTTATTCACTATATATATATATATATATATATATATATATATATATCGGCGGACTTTGGTAACCTTTTTGACTGTAAATCACCTGAATCCAAGAGTTCATTGTTCATTCCACAGTTGGACGATACGAACGACGAGCGATACGAACGACGAGCGATACGAACGACGAGCGATACGAACGACGAGCGATACGAACGACGAGCGATACGAACGACGAGCGATACGAACGACGAGCAATACGAACGACGAGCGATACGAACGGCGATCCGCCCCACGGATGTCTCTTTTGCTCAGCTGGTCTGATTTGGGGGGCGTTTCCCTTCGTAGGCGAACGTGGGGCCGGGGGGGGGGGGGGGGTTATGAGACGGCCACGGCAGGAAGGTGAGATAAACAACGTGTGTATTTCACCCTTTTTTCGCCCCGCCGTGTCAAAGATGGTCGCCATCCATCACTTTACCACAATGACACTTTAAATTGGTTACGTCAAATTAACCTGATATATCATGGCCCCATGCAGGGGGGGGGGGTTTCAAATTGGTTTTGTGGCCCTGCTATGAGCAATGGGGTAGGCATTCATCAAGAGTGGCTTTTACTTGTCCCCTGGCAGGTCCTGGCATACTTTCTTCTCCCCCCCACCCAGACCAGTAAGGCGCCACAGCTGAACCATCATGACTATATCAAGCTGAGGCTCGTAAATTAAGACACTCGGCCGGATGCATGCTGGTTTGACTTGTGATATTGGAGTCAAATACAGCGGTTCATTTAATCGTTCATGGTGTTCAGTACTGTAAACGAGGTGGGAGTACCACAGCGATGACCCTTTTTGTACAGAGATGACACATTTCCTGTCAATATCTTAACGTTACACTAAAGCCTTTCCTACCTATTTTCAAATTAAAGGCCATTTGTGACAAGACAACTACACATACATTGTATGTAATGGGGTGGAACAAAAACAAAAAGCACCACACAGTTACCTTTTAAAAAAAACATTAAAGCCGCCATAGGAACATCATTTTATGAAAAGGCCAAAAATGAGTGTTTCTAGCTCAACGACCCCTAAAAGGACAAGGTCATTCATGTTCCCCCCTGAAGATGAAGTGTAATCACTTCCTCTGGCATCATCATCGTCGTCGTCGTCAGTATTTAAAAATAAGAAAGGGAAGATTTAAACTTACACCAACTGTGAGGAAACTATTTCATTTAAACAGACTTCTCTGGTATTTACTTGACACATGTACCTTGTTGTTACTTCAAGTGTTATTTCCCCTCATGTGTACCCAGAAAAAGCTGGCCGAGCCTTAACCAGACCATTTTTTTGACAATCAGTTGCAGATCATATAGCCGTGATTCACAAACCCATGAATGATGGTCATGGACACACAGTGCAGCGTCTACAAAAAAAGGAAAAAGCATAAATACATAATTGTATACGTTCTGACCACACAAGTGCATCTATTCATGGAACAGAAGGTTGAGTTTCCTCACATCTGAGGACACACGAGGTAACACGAGACGCACGCTCGGGCTGCATGAACGCTGACCAGAAGTGACACGGCTCAATGATCCCCATCCACACCTCTACTCATGTGAAAGCTGCAGCCGCAGTGTGTGTGTGTGTGTGTGTGTGTGTGGCCGTTTAACACATTGAAACATTTCTTGTTTTCTCTATGACGGTACAACTCTGGGAATAGCAGGACACCTCGCAAGAGACGGTTGTCAAGACTGTATTAAATCCAGAGTCCAGTTCTTCGGATCAATCTGCGCCGTGTCAGCTTATTATTTTATTATTTATTTTATTCCTACTTTTTTACTAAAAAGCATTGGTGCTTCTAATGCAGTTTACAAACAATGTCAACCAAAAAAAATAAATAAAAATCGTTTAATTCTTTTGATAAATAGAAAATATGTGAAATATAAATATATATAATATTAATTAAATAAATAAAAAAACACAAGAAGGGAAGCAAACCATTGCTCATCAAACCAATGTTCAGCGCAATTACAGAGTGGACAGGTGGATGATCAACAGAAGGCCACACCCTCTCCTGTGGAGTGTGTTTTTTCCTCCACTCATATATATATATATCCAATAGATAAAGGGTGAAGCCTCCCCCCCCCCCCCCCCCCCCCCCCCCCCCCCCCCCCGCCCATGGGAAAGAGCTTGTTGATGGCAAGGTGACTCCAAACATTCAGTATGGCGTGTATGAGTTGATAATGACATGGTAATATCTGCAAATGTTACTTTTTGCAAATATATTCATGCTTACGGCCATTGTGTGTGTGTGTGTGTGTGTGTGTTGGGGGGGGACATCCAAAAGTCTGCGAAAATCCTGGTGACAAACAAGCCCAGTAGTGGAAAAAACGACAACAACAGCATAGAACATGTAGACAACATATAAGTTAAGAACTATAAAAACTATGAAACTTTACATTTGTTTATAATTAATATTATATTAAATATATTAATATTATAATACAATTAATATAATTGAATAATAATATAATTATTATATTAATATTATAATTAATAATCCAATTGTTCAGAAAGTACTCACATATAAGTTAAGAACTATAAAAACTATGAAACTTTACATTTGTTTATAATTAATATTATATTAAATATATTAATATTATATTATTATATTAATATAATATTATTATAATACAATTAATATAATTTAATAATAATATAATTATTATATTAATATTATAATTAATAATCCAATTGTTCAGAAAGTACTCACATATAAGTTAAGAACTATAAAAACTATGAAACTTGACATTTGTTTATAATTAATATTATATTAAATATATTAATATAATAATATTATATTAATATAATATTATTATATTAATATAATATTATTATAATACAATTAATATAATTTAATAATAATATAATTATTATATTAATATTATAATTAATAATCCAATTGTTCAGAAAGTACTCTTTCATGCTACACTGTAATTAGGATAACCAAGAAAGCAAGAAACAGGGACATGACTCACCAATATGGATGCATTAAGATCCCCAAAAAATATTATTTTTTTCATAATCCTAAAGTGTCATCTTCATTTTGAAGATGGTTATTCTCACTAATGGTCTTAAAGTCACCAGTGAATGTATCTCTTCTTTTGGAGGGGAAAACACAAGGGCCTATTAACCTTCAGCCATTACCTCAGACGGAGCCCTCGGCCCCCAGGAGAAATTAACCCAAATTCCAGAGAAAAAAAGGTATTAATAGCAAAACTTCACGGTTTTATTTTTTTCCCCCGAGACGGTTTTAGTTTCGCAATGTGAATAAATCTATTGCTCCCATCGTGTCCGCAAAGAAAAATACTCTTTTTTATATATTATTTATATTTATATATATTTACGTATTTTACTGTCCGTCCAAAATCTAATGTGATCTCGTGGGAAAGCGTCCATATATAGGAAAACATTAGAAGGACATTCTGGTTGTCGT
The DNA here is from genome assembly GCF_009769545.1 of Cyclopterus lumpus. NCBI lineage: Eukaryota > Metazoa > Chordata > Actinopteri > Perciformes > Cyclopteridae > Cyclopterus > Cyclopterus lumpus. The sequence continues at coordinate 4,284,293 of NC_046980.1, read as the reverse complement.
GGCAACGCATTTCACATTTGTCGTTTTACGCAACATTGTCACAATTAAAAATTCAACATCATTAAGCACAATTAGATCTGAGACAAAGATTAGAGTTGAGCTAACAAAAGGTACTAAATAAACTAAATAAAATGTAACCAATTATGTCACCTGTATCAATACCGCTACCAGTGAGCTGCTGTCCCACATTTACAACCAAATTAAAATAAAGTATGCATCGCTTTAAGGAATTAAAAGTCTGCGTGCAGGCTGCTAACACGCCCCGCGAAGCGTGAAGCGGCGGAGAATACCAACGCGAAACTTTCAGAGAAAACTTCCCACACGGCGCAGACTCATTAACGGAGGCTTAAAGAAGGGAGATAAACGCTATCTGCTCCAACTGTCAAATATGTGTTGTGCATGTAGAAGAGGGAAGGAAGAGGGACGAAGGAACGGGGAAACGGAAGGAAGTTCACATCACACACACACACACACGCACACACACACACACAGGAAGTACGTGGTACAGGGGGAACTGGAGCTATCAAAATGCTAATGCAGTACAATAGACAACTCTGGCTATGTTTATTTAATACGCACACTACCTTAGTTGTGTGTGTGTGTGTGTGTGTGTGTCTTTGTTCAAGACTAGAGGCATGGAGGTCGAGAGGGAGGAGGGTGATGGGGGGGGGGGGGGGGGGGGGAATTGAGTGATAATGCACTCCGTGTCAGCTGACCTTTTCTCTCTGGCTGGACGAGCAGCAGCAGTCCGTCAGGTGAAATCGAGTCAAAAGGGCTCAGTGTGATGACGACATCACTGGGTAGAAAAGTCCAGCACGGGAGGAGACGGTGTGTGTGTGTGTGTGTGTGTGTGTGGTTGAATTGTGATTGAACGTGTACTGATTTGTGAACCGCCGGTGGGAGTGTGCACACGTGTGTTATCATCCGCCTCCAGCTCCGGCCGGTGTTCCTCCATCATGCGAAGCACCCGGCTTGAGCCCTTTTAGGGTGGCACACGGCGTCCGTCATTGTCTTTGCATCTTGGCCACGAGGAGAAAAGCCCCGAGCCGATGCTGCCCTCGTCTCTGCTCATGGAGGTGTTTTTTTTTTATTGTTTTTTTTATTATAAGCAGCCTCTTCAATCTCTCTGGAAAAAAAAAAAAATACGTTTTTTTTTTTTTTTTTACCAAACCGTCTAAATTCTTTTCCCAACTGTCCGTTTATGGAAAAATAATGTTTTGTGTGCTTTTTCCTTTTGGTTTTTTTTTTTCACCTGCTGAGAAAAATTAAGGAGGCATGAAAACACTTGATATGTAACGGTTATTTGATTTGTCTTCAAATCTGTTTAAAATGTTACACCTGTATGTAATAATATTAATTCGCAGGTACATTTGGCTTTTTAAATCAAAGACTTTTCTATCTCTATTTTTTTTTTTCATTTGTGTTGCAATCAGAGGACAAGTTGATGACAAATTTGATAAAATCCAAAAATAGTGACACACAAACAACATCCAAAAAGTCACACAACAGATGTTACTGCATATATATATATATATATATATATATATATATATATATATATATATATATGCATTGCACATAGATGTTTGCAGCTTTGATTAAAAAGTAATGCGTGTTGAAGCAAGCCTAAGACCTCTTGGATGTTTGGCCGGGAGCAGGCTGTGAGATAAGATAAGATAAACCTTTATTGATCCCGACACGGGAACGGACAGCAATTAAACAGATAGACTTGAATAGAGAAAGTAAAATAAATACAGAATAAAATGTATATGAAAAAGTTAAGCTAAGAATGCAATATTATATATATATATATATATATATATATATGTATATACACACACCTCAACCCGGTTCCAGGTACAATCCATCAATTTATTTATATATACACACATATATATATAAATACATTGTATATTAATATGTATTTATATATATATATATATATGTGGATATATTTATATATACAGTATATACATACACATATATATATGTGGATATATTTATATATATACATGTAATTATATATATATACACATATATAAATATATCCACATATATATATGTATATATATATGTATGTATATATATGTATATATATACATATATATATATATAAATACATTGTATATTAATATGTATTTATATATATATGTGTATATATTTATATACACAGTATATATATACACATGTATATATATATAAATATATACACATATATATATATGTATTTATATATACATATATGTATATATATATACATATATATATGTATATATATATATACATATATATATAAATATATACACATATATATGTATTTATATATATATGTATATATAAATACATATATATATATATATTTGTATATATTTCTATGTGTATATATATGTATATATATATATAAATGCATATAAATACATATACATATATATATATATATATATATATATATATATATATATAAAATACATTGGTGGATTGTACCTGGAACCGGGTTGAGTTCAAACACTCTCGGTCAGTGCCCGTTGCCGTCGGATACCAAAGCATGGAGGCTCTACGAGACACACCAAGCATTCAATTAACTCCATAAAAGAGCAGCCATTTGTTCCAGAGAGCGCTATTTGTGCGAAAACCACAAGTAAAGATGTTGTCATGTCATATCGGATGTCACGTCAGATGTGAGTCATTAGTGTCGTTCATGATACTCTGGCTGAGTCGAGATAACATCAACCACACTCCTTTTTTTTCCTAAATCGAATTATGCTATGTTTCATTGCCTAAACCTATCCTCCCGTGAAGAAGGGAAGCTTACTGTGATAAGAAATGAGGCGCGTAACACCATCCCTACCTCGTTAAAAAAACGTATACACATTATGGCAGTTTCCAAAACAGCCTTCAGCGCATAACCACCAATCTCTAGACTGTAGTTTGACCTCTCGTGAATTGATATCTCTACAGGAGGAAAACACAAGACAAACGCAATCACATTTGCAATCTGGATAATTGAGACGCAAAGCCGAAGACAAAAGCCGTGTGAGAAATATGAGAAACCTGAAATAATAGGATAGCGGGTCCTTTTTTAGCTCTTTAAATCAGCATTCATGCTCCAATAGACACACACACAGTAGGATTACATTCCCTAGTATACACATACATATGCAAACGTGCTTCTTTCTTCAGAAATCCATATTGCTGCTGAATATTAACAGCGGTGACTATTCCCAGCCCACATGCCACGCATGACCCTTCATTGACAGTAGAGCTGCCTGCAGCCACATAACTAATTCTCCAGTTCACTCGCCTTATTAACATAACAGTGTATTCAGCGTTATCTCTCCGCTGGTGCAGAAACAGAAAATAAAATAATAAAAACTGGCTACATGCAAAGTTGTGAACGGTTTCACCCCACGGTTCAAGCCATTTAGGAATAGAGAAACTTGCAGATAAAAGTGGTCAAAATTTCAATTGTGCAAGTCGTTAAATACAAAAAAAATATCTTTTTGGTTTATTACAAAAATATATTTATTTTTCTCGAAGCCTTGAAGGCAAAAAAGCACGATATATACAAAGCATTCAATCAATAGCTCGTGCTTCTGTAGAGAAGTGCATGCTCTGCTCATTGGCAGCCACCCACCAATGACATTGAACACTTGCCAGACAATAATTTTAATAAAAATTGCTACGTGGATCATTTATTAAATGTGCATATTGACCTGCTGTTACCTTACAGTTTGCCTCCCTTATTAGCAGCTTCTGTAAAAACATTGAAAAGAAATATTCATAACCTGAACATTTTTTTGGGGGGGGGGGGGGGGTTTGGTCTAGTTTCAATGTACCTTAAAAGCATGTTGGATGCTACTGGCTCTCTGGATATGAAGGGACAGTTTTTAGTCACACATTAGCCATTTAGTAGCTGTGGTGGTTGCTGTGTGTTTGTTGAATATTAAATAATGCAGCTCAAAATCCTCACAAACAAGCGTAAATGACGTATAAAAACACAAGTTCTGAAATCATAGCTTCCTCTATGCCTTTGCTGCATGGGAATGCACATTTTTGATGAATTGGGCGCCCCATATGCTCGCGGCGTGATTATTTTTCCTGCTGTATTAAAACACACGAGACCATAATGTTATGTGGTTTACCTAAAATGTCCCTCGAAATGGCTAAAGACAGAAACTATTGGTTGCGGTTGGTGCATGTACCAAACACCCACAGCCAGACGTCCCTCCGCCGCTGACAGACGTAGCTTCTTGTGAGGCATTTTAATGAACGTGTCGTTGTCGTCGTACGAGACGACAATGTAATAACTCCCACGATGTCTTCGGAAAGCAATTTCTTACGAAAGAAATACGGTCCCCGTTGTGAGAAAGACAAGATGGAGGGTGACGGATGGACAAATGGAACGCGTGTTGTCTGGTTTGAAGTGAAACACATGGGACAGAGACTGTTAAGAGATCTAAACTGTGTTTTTTTTAAATTTTTACGAGCATTGATACACACAAACTCGTGGACCGTCGTTTCCGGGTGTCCATGTTTTTTTTGCCCGATTGTTCGACAGATCCGTCACACACCCGCGTTCACATGAATGCATAAGAGACGCAAACAAGTTAACCTTGTGGTGAGATGACGTCTGGTAAGTGGGCAGAAAGTGAGAAGAAATATACAGAAGAATGGGAAAACAGAAATAATGAACGGATGGAACGTGTGGATATTACCAAAGCTAAGTGAATATACTGTACATATATATGTGTTGTGAGTATATTATTAAAAGAGGTTTTTTAAATGTTAATTAACAGGATGAGGCGCTTCAGTTGGAATAAGATAACACTTGAATGATCAACTCACAGTTGAATGCCTCCTCCAAACAGTAAAGTAGCAATTTACGTCCATGTTTTTCAAACAATCATTTTTTTTTAATATTTATGTGAAATCCTCATTTTAATTGAGTTTAAAAATTTAAAAAAAAGTGTGTTTTGTCAGGTCACATTGACCAACTAATTTCAACTAGTCCGCCCTTGAGTCGAGACATTTGAGGCCAAATTTGAAGAAATTCCTTTTTAGGTTTCTGAGTTATGGCTTTTCAGGAGAATGGACTGGATGGATGGACATCATCCTCCCACAGCTGTAGCATAACCTATTTACACTGGCAATTTCCAATATAAATTGACCAACATGATAAGATGTCTTACTTGAAATAAGGCATTGCATTCATAACTAAAGGGATCAGGGAAATCTCAGTCAACATTTACGTCGATACTTTTAAGATATTACAATACGATGCTGGCAATGATAGCAATGCTGTTCTTTTGGGGGGGGGGGGGGGTTGGTGTTATTGGCCCTTGAGAATTTTTTGGGCAGGTTTCCAATGGTTTTTGTCACACACACCTGGCGAACCCGCCGTGGGCCCATGGACAGATACCAGAGGCTTGCACCCATATGGCTCCCACACAGGTTTTATTCACCATGCGCGCTCTAATTTATGCAGAGGTGTGACATTTGAACACAGAGGAAAAACACTTCAATGCTGTAGATGAGTGGAGATCACATGAGACCCTGAGAGGTTTCGCATTGATTGAACCAAGGACGATCAAATCAGTCAGAGTTAAGTTGCTTACTACCTCTTGTGTTGTCCTGGCAACTGCACATAAAGTGTTCGGAAAAATATTATATTTGTTCCCATATTATGTGCATTTACAACCTACAGAGGATTCAGATTGGATCCTCATAACACAGGTATATAACCTTAAGTGTCGAAGAAAAATAATGAATCAAACATTTCTATAATTTTCAAGTAAGTTATGCATCATGAACATTGTATTTTGAATTTGTTTGATAAGCCTCATGCGACTCTACTTGTGGCCAATGCAATTATCATGAGTTATAACCTAACCTAGAGGATATTAATGCAGGAGCAGAAAGTGCTCTAGGAAATTCATTAAACCGCCACAGAAGTCAGACAGAACCGAAGTGAAGTAAAGTAGTTTGAGTGTTTGGACATTTTTAAGATCACATCAACATCCATAAAGTAAGCAAGGGGGTAAAAAAAAGA